>NC_139985.1:7291923-7326923 GCF_963993115.1 Abramis brama
GCTTAGATACGGCGGATCGCAGGCAGCGATAACTGGCCGTTTTACACACAGCGTCCCGGTGGCTTTGGACGGGGAACATACAGTGTGGGGCGCGACGCTTGAAAGCGTCGTTGGGGGCGAAGTATTCGAAAGGATGTGTGAGCGCGTGGGGGCGGGCACAGCATCTGTACTCGTAACATGACCGGTCGTGAGGGGTTGTGTAACAGAGCGGGCAGTGAGTAGGTGTGGGCACAGCGGGGTGGACACGTGACCTACTTTTAACGCTCGAGCAGCTTCTGCCTGCTTTATGCGAGCGGGCTCTGTGAGAAACACGGGGTTTATGGTGCTTGTGTGCAGAGGTGAACACAGATAAGTGGGCACATTTACTGCATTTGAAACACATACAGCGCGAGTCGCGCGACCAGGCATAATGCTCTTTTCGAGATATCTCTGGGTCGCCGTGAAAACGGCGGTTGTGTGCAGGCGAGAGGGTGAATTCACCGGCTCGTTGGCTGCGAGATGAGGGTCTGCAGTAACCGTAGCAACGGGGACTGACAGAGCGCGAAGCTTTGACGATGGTCCGGCCGTGGCGGGACACGATCGTCGCTTCTTTCCTCGGGCTAGGAGGTTTTTGCAGGCTCAGGCTTCACCGCGATCCTCTGCCGGGGTCCCCGGGGAGGAGGCGGCCTGACGCGGCTGGTCGAGCGAGAGCGAGGGCGGCCGCCCTGTCGTCGCTGCGAGGACGGAGGTCGAGCTGGGCGCTGGGCAGAGGTTTGCGCAGGCTGGTCACGAGGACGGCGTGCAGCAGGCCTGGAGCGCCGAGGCAGAAACAAATTCATAGCCTGTGTGGTCTTCTGAACCTCCGAAAAGCGGTCCACGATCCCGTTTACCGCTGGGCCGAACAGGCCGGTGGGGGAGAGGGGGGCATTAAGGAACACCGCGCGCTCAGACTCCCTCATATCCGCGAGCGTGAGCCAGAGATGCCTCTCTGCGACAGTCAGAGAGGCCATGCACCGTCCAATGGCCTGGGCAGCGGATTTCGTGGCGCGAAGGGAGAGATCCGTCGCGCTCCTCAAATCCGTGATGGAAGCAGACTCCGAGCCCTTCTCATCCAGATCACGGAGGAGGTTAGCTTGGAGGATCTGCAGTATGGTCATAGAGTGGAGTGCAGAAGCAGCCTGTCCGGCGGCGGAGAAAGCGCGGCCGACGAGGGCTGATGTGGTCCTGCAAGCCTTAGACGGGAGGGCAGCCTTTGAGCGCCAACCAGAGGGCAGGCAAAGGTGCGCTGCGACCGCCTCTTCCACGGGGGGAATGGCATTATACCCCTTCTCAGCGGCGCCGTCAACATGTGAGAGCGTCGATGAGGCGTGTGAAGAAACTCTCGCGGAGAATGGAGCATTCCACGATTTAGAGAGCTCGCTGTGAAGCTCAGGCAGGAAGGGCGCGGTTCTGGCCACTGGCTGTCGGCGGCGATGATGAAGAAAGCAGCCGTCGAGTCTGTTCGGTGCTGGCTCCTGAGGAGGAGACCAATCAAGGCCCAGCTGTTCAACAGCTCGCGTGAGGAGGCGTAAAAGTTCCGCGTCCTCGCCCGCTCGAGTACGGCCCGTCTCCTGGACTGAAGAGGAGGCAGTAGACCACTCCTCGCTGTCAGAGGCCAGGATGGAACAGCTGTCTGCGGCGCGTTCATCAAACTCGTCCGCCTCATCCCCTGAAGCGGCGGCGGCGCGGGCGGGAGCCGGCGGCTGCGCGGGCGGGAGCCGGCGGCTGCGCGGCCGGGAGCCGGCGGCTGCGCGGCCGGGAGGGGGGGCGGGGAAGGCGAGAGGGAAGCTCGAGGGAGAGGATCCGGCGAGCTTCGAAGCGCCTCGTCGGTCTCCGGCGGTCGCTGTGAGCGGTGCTTCTTTTTGCGCGGCCCAGCAGGGACAGGCGGAGCGACATCCTGGTCGAAAACTTCAAGTCGAGCCCGCAGGGTCGACATTGAAAGTTCCTCGCACTCAGGGCAGCCGCCCGTGGAGAGTGCGGTGGCGGCGTGCTCGCGGCCCAGGCAGAGAGCGCAAATGAGGTGGCGGTCTCTGTTGCTGAGCGGAGCGCGGCACGAGCCGCAGGAAAAACGGAGCATTTTGAGAAAAACGCCCCGTGCTCTTTTAGATAGAGAGAAAAGTGTGTCGCAGTAGGCGAACACACAGCAGTAAAAGGATATGACGGCGGATAGCGTAGCAGGCACGGAAGGCTGAAGGCGGCGAAGGCGGCCGGCTTCTCCAGGCGCTGTCCTAGGCTTGCTGGTCGCTGGTTTCAACGGCGGCGGCTCTCAAGATCCAGCGATGCGAAGAGCTTCGCTGAAGACAAGAAAATCAGATTTTTTAGCCTCTGAGCACTGGTTATATACACGCTGGCCACACCCATTCTGACGGTTAGAAGGGTGGCCACGTTTCAGAGTGCTCACTGATAGGCTTAAGCAGTTGCCGCCGAGCAGCCAATGAGCACGCTTATACAGCCTGCCTAGGTCTGCCGGCTGCCGCACTGCGTTGACAATGAATACAAAATTAAGGATAATTTTTTGGCTTCAGATCTCGAAGAAAGAAGACTTTCCCGATGCGTAAGCAACTTACGCAATACGAGAGAACCTCTCGTAAGAGAACTCAAGAATTTGCTCTCCTGTCTCCAGTATATTGTTCCTCATTTCTAGGAAAACTGAACAAAATTAAGCACACATGAAAAGCTCAAGAAAATCAGACCTTGAGTATAAAAGAAAGTGTGTAGGTGCACAAATGAGCCCTTCTTCATAGACAGAACAAAAGTGGACACACTCCTTCAGGATGAAACCAGTATCGATTTTACATTCCAGGCATCATCACCCCTGCGGACCTGCAGAGCTGCCGTTCGATCCACACACAGCACTGGAGTAGACCTCTGAGAACTGACCACTGCTTCACAGAAAAACATCAACATCCTTATCTCATCCATACTTTATCTATAAAACGTTTTCACAGTTGCCTTCATTAGCATTAGACCTGTTGATATGTCCATGATCCAGCCATCAATCATAACTTAACCATAACAAGGGAGTCAACTTTTTAAAAGACACTTCTGAAACTGAAATTATCTTTTGGTGCCCTCTAGATCAATTACTGAAATGTCCATTTTTAAAACAAATCTGTGATATTTATGATATGTAAATCGATTACAAATATAAAAATTTCAAAATATTAAAGTAGCTATGTTTTGTCTGACCTGATACTAACTTACCAAGGCTGCATTTATACAGTAAAAAAACTGTAATATTGTGAAATATAATTACAATTTAAAATAAGGGTTTTGTATTTGAATATATTTTAAAATGTAATTTATTCCTGTGATGGCAAAGCTGCATTTTATTACTGCAGTCTTCAGTGTCACATGATCCTTCAGAAATCATTCTAAGATGATGATTTGCTGCTCAATCAACCTTTATTTTTTATTATTATCAATATTAAAAACATTTTTTTATGACAATTTTAACAATGTAACAGTCTTAACTGTCACTTTTGATCAATTTAATGCATCCTTGCTCTGTAAAAGTATTTATTTCTTCCAAAAAAATTTAAATAAATTCTTACTGACCCCAAACTTGTGAACAATATGTGAGAAAGCTCTATTAAGATTAAAAAAAAGTTTTTTTCTAAAGAAATGAAAAGTAAATAAATGTTAAAAAAAGAGAACACTTACAAAAAATTAACATGAACTTGCATCTTATGTCGTTTTATGAGGGCCTCCATGTTCAGATCCAATGACCATCCAAATACTGCTAACTTTTTCCCCTATAATCTCCCTGTTACTGGACACTTTTGCTTGTGCAATAGATTAATATGAATTTTTATTTTTGGGTAGACTATTCCTTAAAGGGGACATATCATGCCAAATGCACTTTTTTAGCCCTTAAATGCATTTTGTTGTATATTTGGAGTGTTTAGAAGTACAGAAAATATGAAATTATTCTCCTCAGGTGCTTCGTTGATATCTTTATATTCTGTTTTGGTCATATTTTTCAACCTGTTCCGATTTTTCTGTTATCTATGACGTTTTTTGAACTATTACATCACAGTATTGCAGCGGAACTGCCAAATAAGGACATTGACTTCCGGCCCAACACTTCGAGCAATCCGCCATTTTTATTTCTCGCTGCAATTTTGTAGTCCAAGCTAAAGGATGCAGAAGTTACGAGAGGGTAAGTTAAAATGTTCGGTTGTTGGATGTAGTAACCCACACGCTTCATTACACCGTCTAATGTAGATGAACTGCCGCGCTTGTGACAGTGCGCATGTTTAACTGAAAGAACGAGCAGAGAGAGAGAGACCCCCGGTCGCGCGCGCGCTCACTCTCTCTCTTCAGAGCCAGGCGAAAGTGTAAACAAGACATCACCGTCTCCAAACTAGACGCTGTCTTGCTCTCTCTCCCTCGCACATATTAATCCAAATAAATCGACACGGTGGTAAAAGGTCGGAAGACCAAAGTTTCATGTGTAAATACAGTACACACCATTGCGATACATCCATATGAAGACGTTGTTCTACAGGTTCGTCGTCTTCATTTTCATCTCGCTCCTGCTCCGACTCTGGCTCGAACATGTAAGGCTGGCTGGACAAGTCTTCCGTTGTTGACATTTTGTTAATAACGTGTGAATAAAAAGTTTCTGTGCCGCTAGATAATCGTATCTCTGCTATCAAACTACAAAAATGGCCGAACGGGGTGGAGTTGAACCGAGTGTGGGCGGGGTATGAAGTGTCTCAATTGTATTTAAAGAGACCGCACCAAAACGAGTTGCTCTCAGACGCACATCAGAAAAGGGGTAGAAAAGGGGCCTGTGGAGCTATAATAATGAGGAATTCAGACCCAAGCATTGCAGTTCCGCTTTATATAGACTACAAATGTATGATTTATATGTAAAAAGGAACAATTTAAAAGCATGATATGTCTCCTTTAAACAAGAGTGGTCAGACATTTCAAACCCCCCACAATTTGGTCCCTGCATTCAGTCAAGGGAGTTAAATGAAGCTCATTTCTGTGTCTATTTACTGAGAATGGCAGTCGCCTGATATGAACTTCCTGTCTGAGGTCTTCATAGCCAAATGTTGGATGTTTTGTTACAAGTACTGGAGAAGTGCTTAGTTGTGGCATCTTGAAATAAGCTCAGAGTAGCTTGGATGCGCCGGACGGCATTAATAGGACAAGCAATAATCTTCTGTTCTTTGTGAGCTGTCAATCTCCCGCTTAACAATTGTTGCCATGGCGACATGAGGAATTCTCAGTGCAACTCCAGCTGGATGTAAGATAGATCAGACTTCACAGATAACACAGGCAGATGGTTTCACAGTTTTCTGAACTGCCGTACATACATGCCTGCCGATCCAAGATCTGAGGCAACAAGGATCAATATCCAACATGGACCACTAATTCTGTTTTTTATTCAACACTTCTGTTTCCCTCTATCAATTGCAGAATAGAAATGTGAATTACCTTGCTTCTTGACTGAATGTACTGTACCAAAAATGGCAATTCACACATTTGATTATGCAATCCCAATAATATATGACTTCTCCAACTGGATCTGACCACAGAGTGTCAGAATTTTCTGGCTCAGGCTGTGAATGGATCTTACAATTCGCATTTCTGAAAACCTTGGAATAATTGATGCAGTTTTGTCTGTGTAAATATCACACAAGTTTACCCTGTGCACTTAAAGAATGAAAATGATGTCAACGTTTACCTACCCTCATACCGTTACTAATACTGTATGACTTTTATTTATTTATTTTTTTAAGGCTTTTTTGAAGGTTATCTTGATCGTTCTCATATCAAAGAGAGACTGGTAGTGTCAAGATCCAAAAATGACTAAAAGAAACGACATTAAAGTAACTTGTGCACCATGTTCCAAACTTTTGAGTCATTGAAAACCTTAGCTCCCTATAGCACTTTCATGAGAGAAATGTCTGAACAAATAGTTCTGTTGATTTGGATTTTTTTGGCCATATTTTTCCAAAAAAGTCTCCTTTTGTGTTGGTTCTACAGAAGAAAGAGAGTCATACAGGTTTGTAACGACATGACAGTGAGTAAGTGATGGCAAGTAATCATGGCGGAAAAATACTCATAATTCACCTAGGGACAGCGCAAATTAGTTTCTTCCTGTCGTCCCAAGAAGAAAAAACTGAGGAAATATTGGCAACCCACCTGTATTCCAGATGTACTGGCTTCTTTTCGGTGCTTCTGCCACCAGTGGAAGAGACATTAGTGCAACATAAAGGAGAGAAGCCCACAGGGAGAAGATAACGGTAATCTCATGCCTCAGAAATGCCATCTCTTGTCAGAGAGTCTATCGAACCTGCAACAGAAATACACACAATAGTTACAAAGGTCTAGAAAGAGAAGACATATTATGTACAATTGAATGGAAAATAAAATACCACAACCTTCACATTTTTATATTGTCTGAAAAAGACTTTCATGCACATTACTTTGTTGTGGGTGGTTATTATGAAGTGGTTGCATACTGGACAAAGTTTGGTTTCTAGTCCCTCATTCAACACAAGTCTATGGGATCTGCATAGCATCTGATCACATAGAATTTTTTTTTATCAGAAATATAATTCATTTATCCATTAAAGGAAAACATATTATAATATCACACAAATATTTGTTATGTGAAGTTGTCTTCACATTTTTGTGTCTGTTTTTGAAGTCAGTCTTGAGTTCAAAAGAATTTAATTTCAACAAATATTGAATTAATTTCTATTTCTAAATGCTTCAGAAAAAGACTGAATTTTTTTAGACTGAATTTAAAATGAATTTAGGAACATATCTAAAGTCTGCAAAGGTTCTGTGACCAGCAAGTTATTTTCTTTAGGTGAACATTTTGAACACATTACATTAAGTATTTTCCCCCGATATTTTACATACAATAACCTATATCGTCAGAGAGAATATTAACTGACCATCCACTATTTTGGCATTGCTATGGTTTGCAAAGTCTTTTTTTAATATTAACATACACATTTAAATTTAGGGTTAGCCTGATCAAGAAAATAACATAGTTGGCCAGACAAGACCTGCCAATGAATGATGAGTCAAAATGGTGAAATCTCCTAAATAATCAAAATTAGTACTAATGAACTTCCAGCCACAGATCCAGGTGTGTTTCATTACCTAGATGTTGGTTTCAGTATTTAGAAGTTGTAGCACAATCAATCAGAGGAAGTGAGAAATCTAGGAGAAGAATACCCCCTTGGAGACACTGAACACATTTACACGGAAGCTAAACCTGTGAAATCCTTCCTCTGTATCCGTTTCTCTCCCTCTTGTCTCGTTTTATTCTTCTGTCTCTAAGGCACACATAAACACCTTCCTGAGGGGGAAAAATGTCCATGCAGTCTCTTGAAGGGAATTCATTGGCACTCGTTAGAGCTGACTGGATGAAGCGTGTGCTCTGCTCAAGGAGAACATTTAAAGAGATGAACAGGACACAAAGAGCCGCGGCTGATTCCACTCAGCTAAATTATGTCTGCCACATTCCCGCCATGTCAAATCCGTTACTTAGGGGAGAGAACAAGGTTGAAAAGAAAAGGAGCTGAGGTTTTTTTTAGCTGAATGACTATATTACAGAGACAATAAACTCCAAACTTCAATTACTAATTGTGGATCTCCACTGGAACATCTCTTTCAGGCAAACCGTTGTCAATTAACCGTCGGTATGAAGGATGAGAGAAGTCCTCTAAGAGTGGACCTAAATACAGTGTGTGTTTGTGTGCTTGCGTACATCTCCATCAATAACTCAACAAGTTTGTATGGTACTGGATGATAATTTGGAATAGAACAGTATTGTATGGCATACCATGCTATGGTATGGTACAGTACACTATAGTGCGGAATTGTAATAAAAATAAAATAAAAAATTAAATGAAAAAAAGTCAAAATAAAATAAAATAAAAAATTAAAAAATAAATAAATGAATAAAATAAAAATAATCAAGAAAAAGAGTTATAAGATTAAGAGTTAAGAGAATATTTTCAAAATAATATCTGACGTTGCAGCTATACATAATTTATATTATATTTTATAGGCCTATTTTTATTTTTATATTATATATGGGGTCAAAAGTGATCAAAAGTGAAAAGTAAAGACATATAATGTTACAAAAAAATTCTATTTCAAATAAATGCTGTTATTTTGAACTTTCTATTCAACAAAAAACATTTAAAAAAATAGATCACAGTTTTAATAAAAAGTATTAAACAGCACAACCGTTTTCAACATTGATAATAATAACAAATGTATGTTGAGCATCAAATCAGCATATTGGAATGATGCTGAAAATTCTGTTATTTTAAATATTATTTCTCATATTACTTTTTCTTTTACTGTATTATTTGACCGCATTACAGTTCCATATCACTTTGCGTAGTTAACTGTAATAACGGAAAATAGGATACAAAACACGAAAAAACATGTGAAACAAGCCTGAGAAGCTGGGCACCTTCGGCAAATATATATACATAATGATGATGAGACATCCAATCACTAAAGTTTTAAGGTGAAAGTGTATATATAAAACTTTATACCAACCTCACATTTAAAAAAAAACACACCCCTGATTTTACTGAAGGTTCACTGGCTGCAATAGTCTAAACAGCTCTTATTTTGCGTCCAAGACTCTTTACTAGCCTCATGTTTGTTGGCTACTCAGCTCCATTACTTTCCACTGCATTTCCCCTGATGTTTCTGAGAGATAATTCCTCTTCTTTCTCCACATCTGTCTCTTCCCTTTGCCATAATCCCCATATCACTCCAATTCCCATCCAAAAATGTAAATCACATTCCATTCAGCATAACACTGACTGCATCCGCATTTGGTTAGCCGCCTTGGCTTTGTCATTCAGTTTGAAAGGCCTGTCACAACTAAAGTGAGCTTTGAGACACAGTTCTGCGCTCCTTTCCTCCAAGTGCTGTTATCTTAGAATTCCCTGCTCGTTCCATCGCGAGACTGTAGATTGACGCATAGCATTAAACATGTCTGTTAGCGCTGACCGGAGACTGGAGAGTAATTACAAAGCTAATCAGTTTCGACAGGGCTCCATTCACTCACGGGTTCTCACATGTGCAGACTCCAATGCACACACACACATAAAGTAGAAGTAGCGATCTACAAATGACTGCCTGATTAAAACACTAATTTTTCAAGAAGGGCGGACTGATTTGAGGAATTGCGGGGCTCAAGTATTCACTGAAAAGTTTAATTAAATAGTTTGTTTGGCTGATTAAATGGGTGCATCCTTTTCATTAAACCTAGAAATCTTCAGCTCTGTTTTGAGGGTCAAGAGGGTGTAAAGAGAAGAATAATGAACAAATTTATCTTAATCTCCCACATACAGGCATCATTAAGCCAATGGGAAACAACAATTCCCCCTTCCTAATATAAGAGGTCTATTCCAGGCGGTCTCTTTCAGTCGTTTTAATATATATATGCATGCATTTAGAAGTCTTTTTGCAGCTTTAATCATAGGAATAACAAGCATTCATTTCCATGGCAATTTTCAGCTGGGTTTGCAGGACGTCTCACTTCTTGAAATCACATTTCACCTGCTAGAAGTGCAATGACATTTTCATAACGCCACCCTTGGAATGCCTTCTCATTTAAAACATTTAACTCCCGTGTTAAAATGCATCCTTCCTTTGTAACGTCTCCCGTGCTTGAGCTTTAGAGTTGACTCAAATGTTCACGCTTCAGGTGTGGAGGAAATCCAAGTTAAATGCCAACATGACTCACCTTTGTTTAACCTTTACTTCAACAGTATTGTAGTAATTAACCTGGAGGACAACTGAGCTAATCTTGCATTATCGCAGCGGCTGCTCTCGCAGATGTTGTCTCTTTATGAATCTTATAATTTTGTCTCTATCAACATAATTAACGAGTAAATGCATTGGTTACATTAATGGAGAGAGCAATTCCTAAAAGATCTTTCAAGTTTGGCATTTAACAATGCTCTTTCACACAATGCAAATTTTCACACAATGCTGAATCACACTGTTAAAAGAAAGATTTTGTAGATGATAGGTTTTAGTCTGGACCAAAAAACAAATGTCCATGATATTTAAAAATTTGCTGTTTATGCAATTGTATGTCCAGATCATTTTGGAATTTTCATAATTACAGTACCGTTCAAAAGTTTCAGGGTTGATTTTTTTAAAATGTTTTTGAAAGAAGTTCTTGATCCAAAAAAGAACAGACCTATATTGTGAAATATTATTTCTATTTAAAATGAACTGTTTTCTACTTTAATATATTTTAATTAAGCAATTACTCAATTTTTTACAGTTATTATTATTTTTTTTAAATTGCTCTAATATCGATGTTGAAAACAGTTGTGCTGCTTAATATTTTTGAGGAAATTTGATGCATTTTCTTTCAGGATTCTTTGATGAATAGCAAGTTCAGAAAAAAAAAAGAATACATTTGAAATAGAAATGTTTTATAACATTATAAATGTTTTACTGTTTTGATTTAATGCATCATTGATGAGTATTCATTTCTTTAAAAACAAAACAAAACAAAAAACCTTGGTGACACTTTACTTTAGGGTCCAATTCTCACTATTACCTACAGTAGTTATATTAGCTAGTACTTATTAGCATGCATATTACTAAGATATTGGCTGTTTAGTACTTATAAAGCACATATTAATGCCTTATTCTGCAAGACCATATTCTACATCCCTTAATCCTTCCCAATACCTTAACAACTACCTTACTAACTACTAATAAGCCGAAGCTAATTATGAGTTTATTGAGGCAAAAGTCGTAATTAGTAGTTAGTTAATAGTGAGAATTGGACCCTAATCTAAAGTGTGCCCAAAAACTCTTACTGGCCTTTTGAATAATAGTGTAAATGAAATAATAAAAAATATATTTTTTAAATAATTAAAAAATAAAAAAATAAAAATGAAATATTAATAAAAAAATTACAATGAAATACAAGTAAAATAAATAAATAATATGTTTAATATATTTTAAATAAATGTCTGTATTCCAACCCCCAAAAAGAACATGCATGTGTAATAGAACCAGATAGTGAGTAGAGTAAATCCCTGCTGTCTCCAAATAGTGTGTTCACATTAGAAAACAGACACCCAAGAGTCAATGGCGTCAACTACATTAGGTTACTTTAGTGTCAATGTCAATTCACATGTCACAGAGTGTGCAAGTTTTCTCTAATTCGGTGTGTGCGTTCATAAATATGTGCATCAATTTCCTGTTTCATCTTGTAAAAAGAGTCTCTGGGAGACGTGGCATGAGTCATTACTGGCTGGATCAGGTAACAGGCTTGACGGCACACTGTAAGCAGTGCTCGGTGACAAACTGACCTTCCCTGCTGTTGAGTCAATTACACTTCAATTAGGACACAGACCCTGCTGTGGACCTGAGCTCTGCAGCAGAAAGCATATGGCAGCTATGGCCAAACCAGCTCCAGCTCAGCTGGAAACGGTCGCAAAAACACTTATGAACCCAAGTGGAAATGAAAGAATCAATAAAACGTACTTTAAATAGGGTTCAAATGAGAGCTGTGCGCAGCTACTGGACTGAACATCTGTTCGTGTAATTTCCTTGGTGGCTGGAGAAAGCTAGGACTTAAACAGGATGAGGTGTAGACCTTTAATTGGGAAAGTGTATGAAAAATTGAGTGATTTCAATTACAGATACATGCAAGGGCTTTGAGATTGGCTTTCAGGCTTCAATACAGTCCACTAAATATATATATAAAAAAAGGGTCCAAAAATTGAATTCTCAGGCACCAAATTTAGCTTTGGCGAATATTTCAAAGTTATTCTTCAATCAGCCAGTCACTTTAAAAGAAACTGCATATAATGCATGGTTTAATTAAAACTGTTCCGACTGATAGTCTGACACTGATGTAAAGGACAAACCATTTATAAAAAATAAATAAAATAAATAAAAACACAAGACAAAACTACTCGTTTCTACTAAAGAAAACATGCTAGGACTTGTGAGTCTTCTAACATTATTTATCTATAATAAATAATGTATTATTACTATTATTATTTTAAGTGTAATTTAATATTTAGTAATGTAATATTTTGAACCAATAATAATAAAAAATAAATAATTTATAATTATATTATTATTATTGTTATTTTTATTATTATTATGTTATTACTATTATTATTAGTAGTAGTATTATCATCATCATCGTTGTTGTCGTCATTGTCGCTGAAGAACACATGCCAGTATTTGTGTCTTTATTAATCTCAATGAAAAAATATAAAAATACTATTATTGTTATTATTGGTTTTAACTTTTATTATTATTATTGCTTTATTAACACTAATTTTACAGTATATGTAGTAATGTAATATTGTGCAATATTAATAATAATAAAATAATAATAAAAACAATTAGTAATAAAATAAAAAATAAAATAATGTACCTGACTGCCTTAAGACCAAACAAGTGATTAAACCACCAACATGAAAATATGAGCAACACAATCATGTATCAGATATAGTTTCAGTAGAGATCTCATTTATGATGCTGCGAGTCACGTGGTATTCACTGGAGAAAACAGGAAAAATTGCATTGCCTGAGGCAAGAAAATATTGCTTTAATATTAAAAAAATGATGTAAAATACAATTTTGTGGCCAGTAGAAGATTTATGGCAAGTAAATTTACCATTGGCCAGTGCAGCAAAAATCTAATATTGAATCTTGTTCAAGTGCATCAGAAACTATGCCTTCTTTTCCTATAGCTGAGATGAAACTGAGCAAACTGCCATATTGAGGACCTCTCAGTGACAGCATCAGTCATTCAATAAAACAACATTGGACAAACAGCAAAGACTTACTGCTGCAGAACTGAAGAGACAGATCAAGAGAGAGAGAGAGAGAGAGAGAGAGAGAGAGAGAGAGAGAGAGAGAGAGAGAGTCTATTAGTCTTTGAGCTAATTTTCCACACAGATTGAAATACAGTTTTCATGTGTGCCACACTAATGAGAAATTCTGCATAAAAAAACAGACCGAAAAGTGGGTTTCAAAGTGATTCACTTAAAGCAAACTCAACATGTTTTTGAGTTGTCTTTGATTGTCTTTTCTTTCATCTTCATAGTCCCATTGTGATTCTTCGCCGCGAGGCTGCAAACTGGGCTCAGGATCTTTGAGAGCTGGAGTCACTGTCTCAACTCTCATTTGAAACAACAGAGAGAAACTCTCAGACAAATGTCGACACTTTAACCTTGTTTTTATAAAGCTTTCTTCTTTTATCTGTGAACGCTGCGGGTTTATGAAAGATTAGACAGTGCGTTACTGATAGATTTGGAAGCGGTCCTTCTGATCGCAGTGACAGGTACAGGAATACAAGGATGTATCTACATGCTCAGGAATAAATTGAAATGAAATGAAATAAAAAAAAAACATGGTTACAGGCCTACCAGAATATTAACAGCTCATGTGATGTCCGATTAATCCCATTGACATACATTGGGTTGTCTGAAGTCACTAGGTTGCTTCTAAAAATCATGTGTGCCGCTGTGGACACGCTATCTCTGCCAAACTTCAGATGCTTTACACACTTTGAAGGGCCGGACACGACCAGCTGCTGTCAGTCCTTTGATGTCTTTTTAGCATCACTAGGATTATCTCTGAAGTTCTCAGACTTAGTTTCACAAAGTCCTGGACCTCTCCATCGGAAGTTCCACAGCTTTGAGATCAAACAGCTGAATACTGGTGTCTGGTTAGCAACATTCAATTAGAATGATAAAAAAGACAACTGTATAATAGGACAGCGTAAACTTGTAAATGTGGATGTTCCATTCTAGATGTGAACATCAATCTTACGGCTGAGAAATGCATCTCAAAAAAATATTGTGCAAAAATTGTACCTTGAGGGGTACAACTACTTGTCACTGGTGTACCCTGAAAGGTACCCCTCTGTATACCTTATCTACCCCTAAAAGGTGCATATGGTACCTGCTCTGCATGAGAAGTGAGCAATGTGAAGCAACAAAATTGCTTCCATTATAATCAAGAAAACTGTCTATTCTGCAAGCAGCAAAACATATATTTACTGCATGCAAAATTGGTGAGTGAAAAAATGGGTGTTTTAAAAAAACACCTTAAGGTGCTAATATGCAGCTTAAAGCTACACTTTTGGTGTAATAAAAAAAAAGAAAAAAGAAACACATTACTTTCACAGCTTCCAAAAATTAATTATCTAATTATGTTGTATTAAAGAGTCACATCCCTGTGTCTATAAAATACTTTTATTTTGAAAATTCCGCTAAAAGTGGATAAATCTACCAGTGCATATAACTGTACAAATTTTTTAGCAAATCACATTATGTGTCATTTTACTGTAAAATACTGTCAAATTCATGTTTTTTTGCGAGTATAAACTATTAATTAACATAATTTACAGTGAAAAATAAACAGTAAAAGAACATTCAAAGAAGGAATATTTAACTGATTTAACAGTTCAAGTAGTTTGGTATATTAACATTATATCACTTAATGAAATATATCAACGCATTCTCATCCCAAGGCGTCATATACTGACGCTTTTGAAATTTCGTGTTATAAGCTATAAAATATATAGGCACCGTTATGTCATCCTGTAATACCCGAAACATAGTTACCATATTTTTTATGGTGAATTTAAGGCAACCATTTTTTTGTAGTGAGGAATCAACTGAAGCAAACGGAAATGTCGACCACACTGCACTGCTTTAGATGTGTCTGTCTAGTGTAAATCATTCTCACTCACCAACAATTTATTTTTGCACAGCAGATGCTGAGACTTTCTCATACGATGCCTGATACCAGGAACCTTCAAGTGTGCTGTAAATCAAATCAGTGATCAAATAAACCAAAAGACTGGAGAAGCATAAACTACCATAATGCTCGACCATGGACTTCAGTTCCCTGACTGCACTTTGTATAACTTGTCTTTAAAGCAAACACAGGTTTATTTTTCTCACATGAAGCTTGTACCTGTAATGAAAGTGGTAGCACATTCAAGATATTCTTTTATCAAGGTTCCCTGAGAATCAAAACCACAACCATTGCTAACAAAACGCTACAAGAACATAACCTTTTTCATTGCTACTTTCTGTAATGAGGAATAAAATTATGTCCAGAAAGCTTGCGACTATCACCGTTTTTCTTCAAATGCTAATTTAAGGTGCTTTCACACTAGTGCATTTGGTGTGCACCAAGCGGCAACCTCCCTGTCTCTCTTGAAACCAACACGGAAGTGAATTAAACGGCAATTCATCAACTGGCCACTTGAGGCTGGCTGCAAAAGTGAGTAAAATCTGCATCTCTCCCATGTTAAAATGCCCAACTTTACAGCAGAAAAAAACATGTTTACAGCCTGGAGCAAAAAGTGGCTTTGGTCTATACAGCTAATTTTGCCCTTCATGACGACTGTGAGGGGGGTGAATTTTTTTATAACTCATCCGTTTAAATTATATTAAGCCTTAAATTTCTGCATAATTAAGGGTGTCCACTTTTGAGTGACAGGTGGATTCCCGCTGCTGTGGTCATTAGTCATCATTAGCCGTTTGTCTGCTGTCTGTTAGCCGTCACGTTACCTCAGCTAATTGTCTGACTGTAAAAATAAATAAATTCGGGAGTGACGCGCTGCCAAGATGGCGACGGTCGGCCACGCCCACTTTAGGCTTCAAAAACCTACGGGTGACGTCACGGACACTACGTCCATATTTTTTTTACAGTCTAGCACATGGGTTTGAATGAAGTCAAGAGTTTGTTTGGATGATGTTAACGCTGTTTTCCGAACTCTGGTGCGCACCCGCGAACCGAACCATTCATGTGAACTGCCATATGGTTCACTGCTGATATGAACGCAATCGTACTAAATCGTGAAAGTGAACCAATAGATGATGTATGATTCGAAAATTTTTGAGCTTGTATGTGTTCTCACTCCCTTTCCTGACAAGCGTGACTGACACACTACAAGCAAAATGTTTATGTCATTTCTACTTGCCTTCAACAGAAATAGACTCCTGCGTTCTTTAGAGAATTTGTAGTACATTTGCAGCAGAGAGACGAAAGTGCCATTATGTGCTGACGCTTTGGAAACTACAATAACAAAAGTGTATAAAATAATTTGAACAGAGAACAGAGGGGGAAGGGAAGGGGAGGGGGGAGCAATCAAACGCTGGTACGGACCAATAAATCGAACCAAGTGTGAAAGCACACTTGTAGTTTGGTTCTCTTGGATATTTTTTGTCCAGACCAAAAAAAAAAAAAAGACTCTAAGGGTGTGTTCACACTCGGCATGTTTGTTTTGATTAAAACAAACCCTGGTGCGATTACTCTGTTAGTGCAGTTCATTTGAATATGTTCACTGCCAACCGAACCCTGGTGCACACCAAACAAGAATACCGAGACTGCTGAAAAGATCAGCTCGGTCTGCTTCCAAATTAACTTTGGTGCAGTTCGAATTAAATATGAACGCAACATGGACCAAGGATATGTAAACAACCAAAAACAGGAAGATGAGACCCTAAAAAGGACAGAATGCTCAAGCATACCTGTTTTTTAGTTGCGATGTTACCCATCATAGTTTGATACAGGCATCAGAACCACGTCTCCTCGCAGCAGATCTTCGTTTGTGTGTGTGACAGAGGGATTCTTGCCACTGTTTTGACTCCTTCACACATTTTATAAGCTCTTTATGAGTTCCCTGGTCAAAATACCATAATATGCAGGTTATGCATATACAGCGGGCAAGTTTGGCCAGCACACAGCATTGTTTTGGATTGTTTTGGTCTCAAAATAGGCAATACGTCATAAAAGCCGACCAATCAGGTTGTGAACGTATCACTATGCCTTTAGGTTCAGTGGTAAAAATCCCAATCTAAACGCTAAGCGGACCAGGACTAAATGGTTTTTTTTTTGGTCCGGATCAAATGAACCAAGCGAACCAAACTACTAAGTGTGAACACACCCTAATACATTTAGTCCTTGTTCGCTTAGCATTCACATTGTCATTTTTAAGACCAAACTGAAAGATACAAAAATAACACAATGCTGTGTGCTGGGCTAAATGTGCTCATTATTTGTGCGTACGTATGATGGCATTTTGACAAGCAGAGTTTATGAAATGTGTAAAGGAGTCAAACAGCGGCAGGAATTCCTCCGTCACAAACACAAAAAAAAGATCTGCTGCAAGGATACGGCATTTCTGACGCCTGTGCCGAACTGCAATGGGCAACATAACTCCTATGTTGTGCTTCAGCATCTGGTGACCTTCACCTTCTGTTTTTGGTTCGTTTAGATGTCTTTGGTCCATGTTGCGTTCATATTTCTGTTGAACCGCACGAGATTTCATTTGGAAGAAGACCAAGACCCACCTTTTCAGCGGTCTCGGTCCTCTTGTTTAGTGTGCAGGGTTTGTTTTAATCGAACCAAACCTGCCAAGTGTGAACACACATTTAGAGTCTTTATCCATATATGACATTTTTTTAAATCTGCGGACTGACTTTGATAGTCTAAGTGCCTGTTGTTGAAAAGTTGTGATCCACAGAATCAGTCAAGCCTGTTGTCGAATAAATGCAATTTTCAGCCATTAATATGACTGCGTACAAAGCTGCCAAAGCTAGAAGACCACCATAATTTGCTCTGCAAAATACAAACAGGTTTACTATACGAGATTTTTGTGGTTTTAGAGCTGAAATTCTGATGTTTTGGTAATGTTCCACATTCAGGGTCTGTAAACCCATACAGAAGGCTTGTGTTTGTGTTTGTGTGGTGAAGGGTATAATCTTAGTTGCAGGGTCAAATTTTTGGCAGGCGCAGTTTACAGAGGTCTGTGCCTGTTTGGATTATTTAGAGCATGTCTAGCTGCACCACAATGACCACTTGGCCTCTGCTTAGTGAGATGCTGAGGACGACCCAACAGCATTAATTATTCAATCGTGGGCTTTTTATAATTAAACTGGAGAAGCAGTCTCCTTTGAGTTTGGGGAGTTTTATGTCAAATCTATGTGTGTATGAGCGTATGCTTTGGTTTATACTGGATCCCCTGCAGGCTGAGCGTCGTAATGAGGTTAATTAGCAGATTTAAAGATATGATACAGACAGACACGCGTGTGAATAGCAATGAGTGCTCCGGCACTCCATGTTTGGATTGATTTCCGTGGAGAGGAAACAACACACAGTCGTGCTCGCTCTCACAAACATGCGTGCACAGACACTTTAGTCTCTCTCATACACCCATTTCAAATGGGAATTTACAAAACTTCATCTGACTCTACTTCCCAGATTAAATCAATGCTTTTCCCAGAGGAGAAATGATGTTTGGAAAAGTCTCTGAAATATAACTTTAATTATAATTACATCCCTTAATTATTGAATGGAACAACCCAAGCGAGGAACCAGAGGTGTTCACACCATGACAACACATTCAACATTTAATCCGACAGCACAATTGAAATCATTTCTGGACAAAAACAGCATAAATGCATCCTCTGAGAACAAAAATAAAGTCCAATTAGATTCAAATGCACTTCTAAAATTTCAAAAGACCAGTGCGCATATACTATGCCTGCCCCCCCCTCCCCCCCCTTTAAATGCAATTAACATAATATCCCCAGAAAAACTTTGATTACTAAGTGTCCCCAACTACTGTACCCATTCATATAAATTATGAAAACAATAGCATTAATTATGAATCATGCAATGGGCTTTAACTCTCACAACACTCACAACACACTCCAGTCCACAGCACATTCATTCAATCTTCTGTCACTAATGTGCACTTGTAACACAGGAATCGCATGTTCATGTCACAAATGCACACTGCACTATTCTCTCACAATGGATCTGAACAAAGCAACGATGGGCCCATTCCAAATTCATGACCCTCTGAGCCATAAAATGGATGCACAAATAGTTTATGGCTGTATATGGACACACACACATACGCACATCCATCACAACATAGATCTGTCAAAGTGACAGCAAGATTCCAGCTGGTGTGAAAAGAAAGGGAAGTGACAAAGGAAGAATGGAGCACAAATGGAGACATGAAAAAAAAAGAAGGACATAGGACAAAAATGAAACAAAATTTCACAAAATGTAAAATGTTGAGGAGTTGAAAGGGTGATAGGAGGAAAGTCAGACAGATAAAACAACAGACAGACAGACAGACAGACAGACAGATAGATAGATAGATAGATAGATAGATAGATAGATAGATAGATAGATAGATAGATAGATAGATAGATAGATAGATAGATAGATAGATAGATAGATAGATAGATGGAAAGAGAGAGGGAATAGGTTAAGAGATAAGAAATTAGTTTGAGAGAGGTGAAACTGAAAATTAGAGCCATTAGCAGCCCATCTGTGAAGACCAGATGACAGAAGACAGGTAAGCCTTTGCCTGCCTCAACCTTAGTGGAAAATTCAATTAAAAGTGGGGCAGGAAAAGACAGCAACCATATGTCTCATGCTCAGATGAGTTCTCTTTACAATTCAGGATGAAGTCAGCCTGATGACACACCAAATCTTGTAACCAAAGCACCTGCTTTTAACTTTTGTTTAGCACTTAAATCACTCGAAGAGACATGGGCGGATTGCCATCAAGGTCAAAATGCCCACGTAGATTCACATAAATGTCTTCAGACATGAAGAAAAACATCTGTTTATCTCTGCCCGCTGTTTTTGTCACTTTCTTCTTTGTTCTCAAAGGAGGGAGGCTTTATCGGCTCACTAAATTAGTATATTGACTGCCTGACGAGCTTGATAGAAACTTCTATTGACTGCCTAAAACAACCTGTGACTGGAATAGTTCATGGTCATAAAAAGCACAAAGGAGGTCTCTTCAATTCTCAGTTATTTCTCCTAGACAGCACTGAGAGCAAATTTTGACTTTCATAATCTGAGCCAACATGAACTAACAATGAACAGTTGTATTTTTATTACCAAAGATGAATAAAAACTGTAACAAATGCATTGCTTATTAGTTGATGTTAGTTAATGCACTTACTAATGCTAACTAATGGGACCTTGTTGTAAAGTGATACCAAAATAATGACCATTTTCAAACAACATTCCATGAACAATATTCCATCTGCCAAAGGTCACTCAAACAGATAGTCCCGCCCCCAAACATACGCCATTGGTTGACTCAATGTTGTGGTATCGGGCTACTCTAGACAAAAGCACCACAGAATCACAGTGTTTACAAGAAAGCAACCTACTTACTGCCTACTCTTTCTTTACATTAATCTGGAACAAGAAACTATATTTTGTTATACAAATACAATTTTTATATTAAAAGAAAATTAGGAAAATTACATGCATCACCTTTTAATTTACTTAATCTCACATATGTCTCCTCTAGAGTTTCAGAAGAGATCTCAACAATGTTCTCAGATTTTCCAATATATTAGTTTCTGCAATCAAATGTCAGAGATCTCAATATGAACTCAAACATTTTTCATCAAAATCTACCAAAAGCAACTTATTAGAGTTGCATGACGATACTTTTCTCATTTGTGGCGGTTTTAATTTTTCCTAAAGCATCCTAAAACAAGTTGATACCTGATCCATGATAACCATAACTGAAGCTATAAAAGAGCAGCCTTTGAGCAGTAAAATTAGAAATATACAGTAAAACAAAGTCTCACTGAAAAGATTGTAGATTATCATCAATCATATTGTCAAACATTTAAATACGCACAGGGTCTTTTACTTCTCAGACACACACAGAGCCTTACCTGTCCTCCAGCGTCCTGTGAGTTCTCCAGCCGGTGAGATGATGTGAGCAGCAGAATAGAAGTGATAAAGGAGGAGGACAGGGAGGTGAAGGAGGAAGATGACAGAGAGGAGGATGGAGAAAAAGTGTCAAATAATGAGGAAGAGAAAAGAGAGAGCGAGAGAATGACTGATTAATGTGCGTGAAAGACAGATAGAGAATATTATCCCAGTGGGAAGTCCTTGCTGAGGATAAAGTGGCAGAGAGGAGAGAGACAGAGAGGTGGGATTGTGTGTGGTGTGCGGACACTGGCAGCACTAGCTATCTCTCTCTCTCTCTCTCTCTCTCTCTCTCATTCGCCCGCTCACTCTCTCTCTCCGTCACTCTTCCAACACTCAACTCCCCCGCCTCCCCTTCCTCTATCTCATTGTCAAATAATGGATTGCCATTCAAAGCAAATCAGACCGGACTCTAAAGAGTTTAACCTGGTGATAATCTCATACATTTAATCAGATCACAAACATTTCTTGTTAGAATTTGTACAGAAAGCGTTCTAATCTCCTTTGCCTTGATAAAATGTTGAGATTTCATGCATCGTTAGTGGTGCTTTCTAAGTCAAGCTTTACTATTGCTCATAGTTTGGGATTCAGGGTGTTTAACCAAAAGGATTACTCATCCTGAAATGTTTATGCCATAAAAATGAATGATCGTGTGGCTATCATACTAATGATTTTTGCTAAAGCTTAAAAATTGCACTGGAGGATCCTCTAGAGACCACAATTTCAGAGACTTTCTAACCACCTAACAACCCATAGCTAATTTCGAAACCTCTAAAAATGTCAATGGTTCACAAAGGCGATCTATTGAAGCTTGTTTCTACCATGCATGGAATAAAAAAATTAAAAAAGGTAGTAGATAGAACCCAATGGAGCGATAGATAGAACGATAGACAGAACTATAGAATGATAGACAGACAGATGGATGGATAGATAGATAGATAGATAGATAGATAGATAGATAGATAGATAGATAGATAGATAGATAGATAGATAGATAGATAGATAGATAGATAGATAGATAGATAGATAGATAGATAAAACATTGTCTGGTGTGTATGTGGCTCTGGCCATATGTTCGTTTGAGAGTAAGTGTGTTATTTGAAGTGGAAATGAAGAACAAACTTTTCACAGAGAACTCAGCATCTCATTCAATGAATAGACTTCTCTTTGTCCTTGAGACCTGAGCCATTCACAGTTCATTGATCTCCTATTCTGCTCAAAGCCTCACAGCCCTCTGAGTGGAGTATTACTCACTTGTACTCATGTCTTTAGTTACATTTTTACACCTCTCATAGGTAATTTGAATGTCAAAAGTAAATCCCGTTCAGATATTCACAGCTTTCTGCGTGGAAACATTTGCGCTTTTAATAAAAAAGATAAATGAGTGATTTAGAACTAGATTTGTAGATTTGATTCGAGATCTGGCAAAAAATTATAATATAGACACTGGTTCATGTGTTCACACACACAAATCTGTGTAATATGAAGATAAACAGTGTTATGAATCTGTTTATTTCATATCATAGATTCATGTTTGATCATCCACAGGCCTGCTGGTTATTATACCATCTTTATGTAACTCTGAATGTGAATCAGGGAATCGTGCATTTCTCTTACACAGAACTTCAGATGTACTTTTGTGCATCCTTGGGTATCCATGACAACGACAGCAGGGGGGTGATGAATTCAGACTAAAGGGCAAAACCAGAGGCCAAAAAAAATTATAATGTTTAAAAGAGACACAAAATCCAGTAACAGCTTTTCTGTCTACAAGATTATAGCTTAGAAAGCATCACAGAAAGATTAGACACGGCTGCTCTTTATCCAGCACATTAATAAACAATGGTGCTCTCTCTCTGAAGCAGCCAATCAACTGCTGTTTCTGTTTATCACCTTGGCCGACTGTTGCTGAAGATGCAAGAGATGCCATCTTTTTGTGAACTGCTAACAATGCACATATCACCTTCAAAAATCATTTTTGATTGAGGCTTTTTTCAATACCAAAACATTATTACTAGACCCTAATATATATTTTACATACATTCATACATATTATACATATACACATGCATATAGATAGATAGATAGATCTATCGATAGTCGGACCGATAGATAGTCGGTCCGCCTTGCACTGGTTTACGACGTGATTTCAACTAAGTAGTTTTGGCCGGACTGTTTGACTAACTTACGTGTTTTCAACTGATAATCTAAGGCTACGTTTACACGGAAACGATCTGAAGAGAACACGCAAAAGTGATCACTTTTTTTCTGCGTTTAGATGATCGTTATGGGGGGGAAATCTGCGTGCATACGGTGACGCAAAAGTGTGTGAAATTCAATGTAGCATGCACTCCAGGCGGCTAGGTGGCAATGTGAAGCACTGATCGGTGCCTTCACTGTCTAGCAGACTTTTGCGTTTTTACCGTTTAGACGGAAACGCGACGGTGGAGCGTTTTTAAGATTTCCACTCTGGAGGGTGGTTTCACTTTTTTGCGTTTTTAAGCCCCAAAAACGTCGTCGCCATCTAAACGAAAGGCACATCTGATAAAATATTTTTACGTTTTCACCCGCGAGCGTTCTAAGACAGGATAAGTCTGTTATACATGCTAAAGTAACGGAGAAAAACAAGCTCCCAAACCATGTTCATTATTATCTCAAATAAATTTAAAGAGTTTTACATATTCCATCAAGACGTTGAAGATCGACCTGTTTTCAACGTTGAAAAGTCGTAATTAGATGTTGAAGATTTACGTCTATTTAACGTCTAATAGACGACTTTTTGCCGGCTAGGTTGTTAATCGCTTCTGATTCTGGCTGTCTTTCTATTTTGATTCTTCTTGATGTCAGTGCCGCTTTCGACACTGTTGATCACTCAATTTGACTTACTTGTTTAGTCTTTGGTGTTTCTGATACTGCATTAAGCTGGTTTAAGTCCTATTTTTCAGATCAAAAGCAGTTTGTCACTATGGGTGGTTGCAGGTCTGATACTAGTGTGGTGAAGTCTGGTGTTCCTCAGGGATCAATCTTGGGCCCTTTGCTTTTTAGCATCTTCATTTTTCCTCTTGGTCAACTTTTAAGATCACTTGGTCTCAACTTTCACTTTTATGCAGATGCCACCCAGGTTTATATACATTCAAAACTTGATGTTAATGTGCCTGTCTTTTCTTTCTCAATGTATTTCTGAGAATAAAAAATGGATGTCTGGAAATTCCACCGACGGTGGTTCATCCCACCAGCTGTGTAAGACTGGGTCTTTAACTTTAAGTGTATGGCTCTACACTGGAATTTCAAACAAAATAAAACAATTTAGGGGTGATATTTGATGCTCATTTAACATTTGTTCCTCATGTTCAGAACACTGTCAGAACATAATCTTTTCATCTTAAAAAATATTACCAGATTGTGTCCTATGTTGTCATTCCTGGTGGCTGAAAAGTTATTAACATCTTTGTATTTTCCCACATTTATTATTGCAATGCTTTGCTGGCCGGGGTTTCAAAAGCTACCCTAATAAATTACAGTAGGTTCCAAATTCAGTCGCTCGAAACCTGTATGGAAACAGGACAAGGGATCACATCACTCCTGTCTTGGAGTCTTTACACTGGCTCCCTGTCAGATTCCGTGCTGATTTTAAAATTCTCATTGGCACCTCATTATCTCTCTGAGCTTTTAACCGCTTGCACACACCAGTGCGTGATCTCCGCTCCTCTGAAGCTGGCCTTTTAGTTGTTCCGCTTACTTGCTTAAAATCTATGGGTGATAGGGCTTTTTCATCAATTGCTCCAGAACTTTGGAATTCTCTGCCTGCTGAGATTAGCCAAGCATAATACCGTAGTGTTTTTAAATCGTCCCTTAAAGCTTTTTTTTTTTTTTAGGGTACCTTTTATCTAAATATTTTTAAATTATTATATTTGTCTATTTAATTGTTGAACTTTTGATATTATGCTTTTATTTGGTATTTTTTCTTTGTATGTATTTCACTTTCATTAATGCATTGTTTGTATAATTGTATGTTTTATTGGATCTTATTCTTGTGAAGCGCTTTAAGATGCTACTTGTAAAAAACGTTATAGAAAATAAAGCTTATTATTATTATTATAGATAGATAGACAGACAGACAGACAGACAGACAGACAGACAGACAGACAGACAGACAGACAGACAGATAGACAGATAGATAGATAGATAGATAGATAGATAGATAGATAGATAGATAGATAGATAGATAGATAGATAGATAGATAGATAGATAGATAGATTTGTGCCTAAATCTTAATGATTTATGGATGTTTCAGCTCACCTATAGTTCACAGCAGGTGTACTTGCAGAGTAACCACATGTTGTGTATTTCCTCACATTAACTGTGTCCAAGTTATTTTTGTCTTCATTTTTGCAACAGTGCCCTCGTGTGGTGGATATGTAGCATAATACATTTTCAAAACGTAACTTTTTGTAATTCATGTGGAACGCTACAAATCTCTGTGTATTTGCCAAAATAGAAACTGTCTTTCCTATTCAGTTAAGACTGGAGTAGTTTAATGAACCGTAGGCTGAGGATTCTTACTTTGAATTAGAGGATTTTATGGCTGTGCCGCATCAATTGCCATATAAGTCTCTGTTTGATAGAAAGCGCTAAACAGTGTTGACGTCAGAGAAGTGTGTAGCTCAATTCTATCCTGTAATCTAGCCTGTCCACTCTCTTCCAGCGCCTTCACTACTTTTTAGCAACAGCGCAAAACCACCACAAGAGGGCGCAAAAACTGAAATCCCTAAATGCTGTTCAAATATTTTTTAGATTTTTAAATAAACTGTATATTAATTAACTAATTTTAAATTAATATATATCAAATATATGTGCATTTTATAGAGGACTTTAATTTTTTTTTGTGTGTTGCAACTTCACAAAATAACTATTTCTGAGTGACCGTTATATAAAATCTAATGTATTTATCATACTTCGTACGCTTGATTATTTCTATTGATTATTTGAAGAAAGACTATTATGTTATGTTATGTTATTGTTGTTAAAATGTGAATTTTATATGTATATATATATTTGTTTGTGTTTTTTAGAGTCTGGAATAGAGGATTGTATATCCTGTACCAGAAATCTTTTCAATAAATTTCAATACATTTCAATAAAGTTATGTTATGGCCCCCCAAAATGTCTAAGTTTTGCATAGCAGAGGAACTGATTCATGCAATCATGCAATCATCCAATCAGAAGTCTAGCCGAGCAGCACGCGATCTAACCCGGAAAAGCGAGCTGAGTGGATAGTCTGTTTTTCAGGAAAACATCTTTATCTTAGAGGGAAGGGAAAAAGTGGAAAAGCAACAGATCTGAGGGGCGTTTTATGTTGTCGAATAAAATCTGAATCGTCTCTCAGGATAAGTCGTGCTGTAGGGGATGCTGGGGGTGGCAGAGATGACGGGCAGGTACGATGTTTGAAATAGATTTTTATTAAATATGTTATAGATAAATCTTCCTCTCTAGCCAGAGATGCAGCTGATATCTACAGTTTTATTGTTTACTTTATTACTTTTCTTCTTTCTTGTGGTCCACCCTATCTCTTTAATTACTGTTAAACTGTAACGTTAAGTGTTAAATCTTTGTTTTGTATAGAGAGAATAACTAAAATGGCATGGGTTGCTAGATAAGGGCGGATGCTAAGCTAATTAGCCTCCCTAGTTGAGTTTTTCTGGGGCGCGCGCACACACACACACACACACACACACACAGAGAGAGAGAGAGAGCTGGAAAGACATTCAAAACACCACAAATGTTTAGACAAGCACTGTCATGCTGCAGTTAACGGTCTATATAATAACCTAACTGTTACTTAGATAAATATAAGTTAACAAATAACATGAATTTATTCATAATTTAATTATTTAATATAATTCATAGTATTTCTGGAACGCTGCTATGTGCTCCTCATCCTTCAAATGCTTTCTCGATGTTTTGTGTAGTCTGTGCTTGTGACATTTTGCTTTTCTGGAGACCAAATTCCCAAACATTCCTGATATGGATGATCAGATCTTTTGGGAAAACATGGATGTAATCTACTTCCTGGGATGCTCCTGAGCGCCTTAAAAACTGACAATTATCATGTCTTAACAGTGTTAAGGGATGGAATTATTTACACATTAAATTTAAAGACATTTGTAATGTTGCACAAAGATCTATATTTCGAATAAATGCTGTTCTTTTAACTTTCTATTCATCAAAGAATCCTGAAAAAAACTATCAGTTTCCTTAAAGATATTGAGCAGCACAACTGTTTTCAACCTTGATAATAATAATAAATGTGTCTTAAGCAGCAAATTCAGTATATTAGAATGATTAGAAGGATCGCGTGACACTGAAGACCGGGTGAAGTTATTTTAAATTGTAATAATATTTCACAATATTACTGTTTTTACTGTATTTTTTTATCAAATAACCACAGCCTTGATTGAGCATAAGAGACTTATTTCTAGGTCTAAGAACACTAGTGAAATACTTACAGGATTTTTCTAATAATAAGAAGAAAACTAATTACAATTGGAGAGAGAAGTTGAATAAAATGGTAACACTTTACACAGTATTCGTAAACATAAACTAACAATGAACAATATATTTTTTGAGGCATGTATTATTTTGTTCATTGTTTGTTAATGTTAAGTCACATGCTGTACATTAACTAATGTTAAAAATACATATTAAAAATACATTAAATAATGTTAACAAATAAAACCTTAATGCAAAATGTTACCCAAAACTTTTCTTTTTGAAACTTTTATGCCACACAGTATATTCTTCCTAAATGCATGTTGGATAAGCTGGGAATGTGTCGTCAAACTTCCAGAACACACACGCACGCACACACACACACACAAACAGATGGCACAGCTCCAGGTTCCTCACACAGTGTGAGACCTCCACTGTTGTTCTGTGAGCTCTTCTGTCACCATCTCTTAAACACACGAATGATCTATTTTTACATCTACAGTGTGTTGGTACACAAGCAGATATTTTCTTTTCAAATCACCATATTAGGGAATGTGTCCTTGGAATAGTCAGTCTGCTTTAACGCTGTGAAGGGAGTGAGGGGAAGTTGTAAAGACGATCCATCCTCTAATAGCCACATGACCTGTGATGTCAGAGGAGAGATGTCTGTGCAGGGAATCACTGAGTCATTTGGGATCTTGTCTGGCAGTGTGACCACAGGCCAAGACAGGCTAATTCTGTTTGTGTGATGTAAACATAGGTTGAAGTCTTGCCCGGTCGCTCCTAAACGGTGTAACTTAATATCTCGCAAAGTGCCAGACAAGACTACATCATGGGACTTTTGTTTAGAGAAACATCATCTTGAATCACTCTCGAGAGCAGGATAGCAAATGACGATATGATACTGATACAGATGTAACACAATTTAATAATATTAAAGACATGCAAAATTGAGGAAATTAAATGCCAGCATTTATCAGCTAATTTACCTGGCCAATATATCAGTAAATGAATAGAGTTATATACAATTCCATTTAAAAAAATAAATAAAAATGTTTTTGAAAGTTTCTTGTGCTCACTAAGGCTGCATTTTTTTGATCAAAAACATTAATATAGTGAAACATTTTTAAAATTTAAAATGACACTTTTATATTTGAATATACAGTGAGGAAAATAAGTATTTGAACACCCTGCTATTTTGCAAGTTCTCCCACTTAGAAATCATGGAGGGGTCTGAAATTGTCATCGTAGGTGCATGTCCACTGTGAGAGACATAATCTAAAAAAAAAAAATCCAGAAATCACAATTTCTTATAAGCTCTTTTGCTTCGGCCCACTCCTTTTGAGCAGAATGTTTACTGCTCAAATAAACTAATAAACTAAACAATGTATGATTTTTTAACTATTTATTTGTATGATACAGCTGCAAATAAGTATTTGAACACCTGAGAAAATCAATGTTAATATTTGGTACAGTAGCCTTTGTTTGCAATTACAGAGGTCAAACGTTTCCTGTAGTTTTTCACCAGGTTTGCACACACTGCAGGAGGGATTTTGGCCCACTCCTCCACACAGATCTTCTCTAGATCAGTCAGGTTTCTGGGCTGTCGCTGAGAAACACGGAGTTTGAGCTCCCTCCAAAGATTCTCTATTGGGTTTAGGTCTGGAGACTGGCTAGGCCACGCCAGAACCTTGATATGCTTCTTACAGAGCCACTCCTTGGTTATCCTGGCTGTGTGCTTCGGGTCATTGTCATGTTGGAAGACCCAGCCTCGACCCATCTTCAATGCTCTAACTGAGGGAAGGAGGTTGTTCCCCAAAATCTCGCAATACATGGCCCCGGTCATCCTCTCCTTAATACAGTGCAGTCGCCCTGTCCCATGTGCAGAACACCCCCAAAGCATGATGCTACCACCCCCATGCTTCACAGTAGGGATGGTGTTCTTGGGATGGTACTCATCATTCTTCTTCCTCCAAACATGTTTAGTGGAATTATGACCAAAAAGTTCTATTTTGGTCTCATCTGACCACATGACTTTCTCCCATGACTCCTCTGGATCATCCAAATGGTCATTGGCAAACTTAAGACGGGCCTTGACATGTGCTGGTTTAAGCAGGGGAACCTTCCGTGCCATGCATGATTTCAAACCATGACGTCTTAGTGTATTACCAACAGTAACCTTGAAAACGGTGGTCCCAGCTCTTTTCAGGTCATTGACCAGCTCCTCCCGTGTAGTTCTGGGCTGATTTCTCACCTTTCTTAGGATCATTGAGACCCCACGAGGTGAGATCTTGCATGGAGCCCCAGTCCGAGGGAGATTGACAGTCATGTTTAGCTTCTTCCATTTTCTAATGATTGCTCCAACAGTGGACCTTTTTTCACCAAGCTGCTTGGCAATTTCCCCGTAGCCCTTTCCAGCCTTGTGGAGGTGTACAATTTTGTCTCTAGTGTCTTTGGACAGCTCTTTGGTCTTGGCCATGTTAGTAGTTGGATTCTTACTGATTGTATGGGGTGGACAGGTGTCTTTATGCAGCTAACGGCGACCTCAAACAGGTGCATCTAATTTAGGATAATAAATGGAGTGGAGGTGGACATTTTAAAGGCAGACTAACAGGCCTTTGAGGGTCAGAATTCTAGCTGATAGACAGGTGTTCAAATACTTATTTGCAGCTGTATCATACAAATAAATAGTTAAAAAATATACATTGTGATTTCTGGATTTTTTTTTTTGATTATGTCTCTCACAGTGGACATGCACCTACGATGACAATTTCAGACCCCTCCATGATTTCCAAGTGGGAGAACTTGCAAAATAGCAGGGTGTTCAAATACTTATTTTCCTCACTGTATTTAAAAATGTAATTTATTCCTGTGATGCAAAGCTGAATTTTCAGCATCATTACTCCAGTCTCCAGTGTCACATGATCCTTCAGAAATCATTCTAATATGCTGATTTGCTGCTCAAGAAACATTTCTTATTATTATGTTGAAAAAATATTGTGCTGCTTAATATTTTTGTGGAAAATTATTGTTTAAAAAAAATAAAAAAAATTCAGGATTCAGAATAGAAATCTTTTGTAACATTATAAACGTCTATTCTGTCACTTTGATCAATTTAATGCATTCTTGCTGAATAAAAGTAGAAATTTCTTTAAACCCCCATGTTTGTGACACCAAACATTTGGTAGTAGTGTGATTCTTGCATATACATTTGTTTGTTACCATAGATAAATCGAAGCTGTTCATAGACGCTGCTGATTGTTTCTCCTGACATTGATCTGTTTCTAACAGCAACATGGCCAATGCCCTGGCAAACGCCTCGTGCGAACGGTGTAAAAGCGGCTTTGCTCCAGCGGAGAAAATTGTCAACAGCAATGGCGAGCTGTATCACGAACAGTGCTTCGTCTGCGCCCAGTGCTTCCAGCAGTTTCCTGAAGGACTCTTTTATGAGGTACTTCCATTAAACCTGTCATGTAGCATTTAATCTTGAAGCCTACTGGTTAAAGCTGTGATCCTACATTTCTTTTTGTTTTTTATTAAATTAAAGAAAGTCCTGGAGGTCGAATTAAAATGTTAGACTTGTTGTATAATGTTTTTTTTGTGGAACAAACAGATATAAGATCTAATATTAAATATTTGTTATAAATAATTAAAAAAATATATCATTTATATATATATATATATATATATATATATATATATATATATATATATATATATATACATACATATATATATACCGGTATACATACATATATACATATATTATATATATATATATATATATATATACATACATATATACCGGTATACATACATGATATATGAATGCTATTTTTTTTAAATTATAACAAATATTTAATATTAGATCTTATATTTTATATATATATATATATATATATATATGTATGTATATGTATATATGTGTGTGTGTGTATGTAATGAAATAACTTTTTCCCATCCTCTCTCTGATCCTAAATTTTAAATTTAGTAAATATTTTTTTGGAATGGGTGAAGTGTTGAGATCTTGAAGTTACAGTATGTTTTGTCTACAAGTTGAATTCAGAATTTGCAATTGATTGACGTTGAGACATATTCCCACCGGAGCCGATGTGTTATGTTTAATTTTTTCTCTCTTTTGTCCATAGTTTGAGGGAAGGAAATACTGTGAGCATGATTTCCAGATGTTGTTTGCTCCCTGTTGTCACCAATGTGGTAAGAGACACACATGCATAAACACTCGAACAGGTGATGTTATTGACTGTGCTAATTGTGAATTGTGTCCCTCATATTCCCACAGGAGAATTTATAATTGGGCGTGTGATTAAGGCCATGAATAACAGCTGGCACCCTGACTGTTTCTGCTGTGATATCTGCCAAGCCGTGCTCGCCGATGTTGGATTCGTCAAGAACGCCGGCCGGTGAGTTTATAGCCAATGAGGGGTGACCGTGAGCATGTGATTGACAGGCTCCATACGTTCAGTTTGATGTGAAAACCGGTCTAGTATCAGCCCACTGATGAAATTACGATTTCATTAAAAGAATAGTTCACTTCGAATGAAAATGATGTCATCATTTACTCATTACTTTTGAAGAATGTCGGTAACCAGACAGTTGATGGACCCCATTGACTTCCATAGTAAGAAAAAAAATACAATGGAAGTCAATGGGGTCCATCAACTGTTACCGACATTCTTCAAAATATCTTTGGTGTTCAGCAGAAGAAAGAAATTCATACAGGTTTGAAACAACTTGAGGGTGAGTAAATGATGACAGGATTTATTTTGAAGTGAACTAATCCTTTAATGAAATATCTTTATTCTCATGAGCAGTTCTGTTTCTTTAATACACGTTTTTTTAGTCCTACCAGCCATAATCATCCCTCAGCTGATTGTGTATGGGGCCAAATTGATACATGTAAATACAAATGCGGTCCGTGTGTTCTGATTGGCTGATGTGCATGTCTGTGTTTTCCAGCCATCTCTGCCGTCCGTGTCATAACCGTGAGAAAGCTCGGGGCCTCGGGAAGTACATCTGTCAGAAGTGTCACGCCATCATTGAGGAAAACCCTCTTATTTTCAAAAATGACCCCTACCATCCCGATCACTTCAACTGCAGCAACTGCGGGTTAGTACGGCACCAAGTGACTCCTCTGCTGTGTCCATTTACTGAAAGTGATGTGATTTGGAGGTTGTGTGTTTTACAGTAAGGAGTTGACTGCGGATGCTCGCGAGCTGAAAGGTGAACTCTACTGCCTCCCCTGCCACGATAAGATGGGTGTGCCGATCTGTGGAGCGTGCAGGCGTCCAATCGAGGGCCGTGTGGTCAATGCCATGGGCAAACAGTGGCACGTCGAGGTTCGTGTGCTTTCTTTTTTTATTTTAAGCAAATAAAATGTTCAACACAGTGACACATTTCTAGTACAATTCATATAGAGATGAATAAGTTCTTAATCAGGGATGCTAGTTAATAAACAAAATAAAACGGAAAACTGTTTCGGGTCAAAAGGCCAGCCTTGACTAGGTATCAATGCAAACATCATAAGTAACGTCTTAGATGTATGTAAGCGGATCTGGGCATGGGATATCGGGTGTCCATGAGGCCTTTCTTGCCTGCCACATATGATATTTGTAATGTAAATCAAACAATATTATAGTAGAAAAGGAGAAGCACACAGTCAAATTGCAAAATGCATCAGATCAATATTAATGTTTTTTTTATATAATAATCATGTAGTAAAAAAATTAAAAGTGATATTTTATTAGTGATATTTCAGTTTCTGGAAATACTTCAAGACTGTAATAAGCTTCAAGCTGTTTCTTTGTTCTGTTTGTTTAATTTGTTCTATTGCTTGTAATTTGTTTATTACTGACTGTTTACTTGAATAATTGCTTGAAAAAATAGAGAAAATGTAGGCTTCATGTTGTTGTCATATTTAATTTTAATATTTTTTTATTCATTTTTAATTGTTTATTTAAATGAGTGTGTTTAGCATATTAAAAAACGATTAGCATATTATTTTTGACTCCTGAAATATTGAAATTGTGACAACCCTATACTGAATTGAATAATATCTATTTAATTTTTACCAATTAAGACAATATTATACCAATCTTTTTTTCAATGTGCGTGGGCATGAGGTGTCTGCTGTGTGATTCGACACTGCCTCTGACACTCACATTAGATCTCTTCCTTTATCATACACTACTGTTCAACAGTTAGGGGTCAGAAGGATTTTTTTTAAAGATATTAATACTTTTATTCAGCAAGGATGTGCTAAATTGATCAAAAGTGACATCTGTAATCAGGGTTCCCACTGGTCCTTGAAATCCTTGAAAGTTTGTGAATCTGAAAAAATGTTTTCAAGGCCCTGGAAAGTTTTTGAAAATAAACATACATAGAGACAGGTGCTTGAAAGTGCTTGAATTTATTTTGTGCAAGAAGTTTTCTGGAAATAATTCCATATTCACTCCAGTCCCCTAATGTGTTATTTCGCCAACACTTCATGGCCTTTGCATACTAGTTTGCTTGATTTGCACTAGTTAAGCGCATTTACGCGTTACGTTACCAGGGTTTTTCCTGCATAGAGAATTATGAGGCGGCCGCCTCCGTCTCTCGACAATAAAAAATAACTAGGGAATCACCGAAAACGTGAGGATGATTCTGTTTTATTTCATTTAAAGTAAGTGGTGATTGATAGCCTATGGTTGATAATAATATAGTCCTACCTAATGTACTGACGGTAACAATGTAGCGCTGTTGAGGCTCGCGCAGTTATTTATAACATATTATAGTTAAGAAACAATATATAGCCTAGGCTACACGCGACCAGAGAGCTGTTTGAAACCGAGACTGATTTCATAACAGTTCAATAAACAAATAGTTAAAATTAAGTCACTTACATTTTAGACGCAATGACGGTTTTTGTTCTGTTTCAGCAGCGAAAATAGTTCCAAACAAAGATCACCGCAGAACCATCGCGCATGGCATGCAACAGTTGTTGCATTACTGAATGATTCAGCGTTTTGAAAGAATCGGTTGAGTCAAAGATTCAATTACCCATTCATAAACTGCCTCATTCTGAATAAATCAGCCTTTTGAACGAATCGTTTGAATGAATGACTCAATGACTTGCTCATTAAGACGGTCGCCTGCCGCCTCCTACTGGCGGTTTAGTTTCATAAAGTATCATTCTTTTCAACATTCCTTATTTGTATATTCAAAAATATTTAAAAGAATCTAATTTAATACAGTTATTATTTTTCAATGTAAATTATTTAATTGAATTGGTAACAGCCTAGTGTCTAATTATTTTAATTTAATATATTGATCAAATTTAAGAATTTGAAATGAAAGATGGAGCATACATTTAATAAAATTAGGGGAAAAATGCCCTTTATAAAAGGTACAAAAAAGTAGTGTATTCAAACAGTAATGTAATGAAAGACTGAAACAACAAGGAAATTAAACAATTTAAGTTTGAAGGGAGTAAAGCCTCTGTTTAGGCTATTAAGTAATTATGTAATTTTGCCAAAAGAAGAACTTTTATTTTAAATAAATGTTCATTTTAAATCAGCCTACTTCAGTGTGATATGTTACCATACTATCATGCTTAACAGTGAGAATCTGAATAATTGTAATGTGATGATCAGATGCAGATATCTAAATCAGAGAATATGGGTGGTTTGCGGGTGGATTATCTATTTTTAACAGT
>NC_139985.1:7327123-7370123 GCF_963993115.1 Abramis brama
GGATTTGGGTGACTCAAAGTGCACCAGATTAATGAATTTATCTTTAAAATGTACAAAATTTTCTTACGGGGGGGCATGCCCCCGTACCCCCCTAGAGGTACCAATCTCTACCCACAAAAACAATGTGGGAAACACAATAGACTATGTGATGATCTACAAAAAATACAATTTTTATTATCTTATTATTAAAATACATTAATAGGATTTGACCACCTCCGCCTCATTTTGAGCCAGGAAAAACCCTGAGTTATGTTAAGTGTTTCCCGCATGAGGTACTTGCCATGAAGTTCACGTGCAAATCATGATGGTACCTCATCGTTTGTTGTTGGACACAACAAATGTGTCCCCGCATTAAGTCCTTGAATTTGAGGGTATTGGACCTGGAAAGTCCTTGAAAGGTCCTTGAATTTGAAGTCAACCAAGGTGTGGGAACCCTGTGTAATGTTACAAATGTTTCAAAAAGGATTTCTGAAGGATCATGCGGAACTGAAGACTGGAGTAATGCTGAAAATGTATTACAAAAAATATTTTACAGTATTACTATTTTTTATTTGACTTATATTTATGTGAGCATACATTGGTGAGCATAAGACTTAAGCAAAAATCTTACCTCATACTTTTGAATGGTAGTTTATATTTGAGCTTCACACTGACAGCTTGTATATTTGTGTGTGTTTGCAGCATTTTGTCTGTGCCAAATGCGAGAAGCCTTTCCTGGGACACCGTCATTACGAGAGAAAAGGTCTTGCTTACTGCGAGACTCACTACAACCAGGTAACGCAGGCCTGACTCCTCTTTCAAAGCCTCTTTTGTTCCCCCCCAAAAATCTATTATTTATCAACATTATGGATAATGAAACTTTTAGCTTTTAATGCGAGCGTTTGTTGTCTGTTGTGCAGCTCTTTGGGGATGTTTGTTACCATTGCAACCGTGTGATCGAAGGAGACGGTAATTGCTGTTTACTTGAACATGATATTGACATTTAGTTCTCAACCTTTAAAGCTTCAGTATTTATACAATAGCAAAAACTAATAATGCCTTGTAGTGCGGTAGTTACGGCTATGGGAACTGCTGTTGTGAGTTGTTAAGATGCTTTTGTGTTTTCTCTCAGTGGTGTCGGCTCTGAACAAGGCTTGGTGTGTGAATTGCTTCTCGTGCTCGACCTGTAACACCAAGCTCACTCTCAAGTAAGTGATTTTACACACACATACTCATCCGATATCACAATCTACCCCACTTTCATTTTTCTGTTTGTGGCTTTTCGCTAGCTCTGTTTAAATTTGTTCAGAAGTGTCTTTAAATTGGGTCTCCCGGGTGCTGTGAAGTTAGGATCATAACTAACCTTTCTGTCCTCCTAACTCTTGTATTCTCTACTTCTGTCCCCTTCAATTCTCTCCTCCGCTCTCAAAATGCTCCCACATTCCATTTCTCTTCCTCTCTCCCACTTCAAACCCAATTTTCCATCCAATTTCCCCTCCTTTTCGCTTGTTTCTCCTCTTTCGTCCCTCATTGTGCCTGACGGTGGCCCTGCAGGGACAGATTTGTGGAGGTGGACCTGAAGCCAGTGTGTAAACAGTGTTACGAACGCCTGCCGGAAGAGCTGAAACGGCGCTTGGCGAAACGTGAACGCGACTCTCGCGAACGCCGAAAGAAAGCCATCGCCGTCTGTCTGTAACCCTTTTCTCTCTTTTTCCTTCTTCATGCTCATCTGCTTCACTCGTTCTTTATCATTGGTTAGTGTTTTCAACCTCACCGTTTATTTTGTGGCTTTTATGTATTCCTTTCAAAAAAGAATTCTTGTAGGGATGGACATGCCAGTTATCGGCTGATGCTATTTTACTTAAGAGCATCTGTCAGTATTGGATATTTAATTGTGCATGCATATTTTTATTTTTTACCCTAATTTAGATCTAATTTAGGTCTACCTATACTGTCATATACTGCTGCTCATTTAAACTTTAAAAATATGAATCATTTAATAACACTGGAATGTAATCTTCAGCAAACTTCAACATTTATATAACTTTTTCATTCTGTTTGTTTCATTCTATAATGTGATGCCTAACATCAATTGTAGCAATGTTTTTATTGTTTTATTAATGTTTTATTTTTTAATTTATAAATTTTCATATTTATTGGTTATTAGCCATAATATCAAAATAATTAGCCAGAATTTGAATACCGGTGCATCCCTGTTTTCCAGTGTTCATTTGTCAGTTCAACATTATCATATTTTTGATATTCATCATCATATTGATGTTTTTTTCGCCCCATTTTTTTGGTCATTCATAGACCCATTGTCCTCAAAGTTTTTATTGAAAATACGCACATATAATGCAAATGAATTTATGCAACTGTTGAAACCGTACATAATGTATATAACAGTCATAACAGTGTTATTTATTATTGTACTATTTATATTCTATTATATGGTTTAATATTTTGAATTGTTATTTTGAATAGTTTTAGTTAACAATAAAAACACATAAAGAGCACTGTAAGTAAATGAAATGGGTTGTGCATACTTGCATATTATATGTGTCTGGCCTAAACGTGATAGAAAGCACATTCCTAAAAGCAAGATTTGTGTTTTAGGAACAAGTTTGTGGAGTTCGACATGAAGCCAGTGTGCAAGAAATGTTACGAGAAGTTTCCTCTGGAGCTGAAGAAGAGACTCAAGAAGCTTGCAGAGACCTTGGGCCGCAAGTAGATCTCCTCGCCATCTTTGGTGCTTTAAGAATGAATGGAGACCAAACAAAATCTGGACCGCATTTCATTTGGGATTAGTTTTCACTTGTGTCTTACTTTATCGTTCGATGATGGAAAGTGGCCAGCAGATTTTCTTTGGTCTCGTTCCAACAGATTGTTCTTGTTTCTTAACACAATGCAACCAAAACCAAATACTTTTATATTGTTTATTGATATATATGTACTTGCATGTTTATGAAGATAATGCTAGTTGTAGTCACACTGTTCAGAGCATGTTTTTGCCATTTGTTTCCTCGTATGCAATGCCACAGAACTGAAGGCTGAAACCCTTCCTGTGTCTGACCCTGGGTCCGACTTTGATCTTTTGATCTAAGAGTTGTATTTGATATTTAATGTATGCTCAAGCCTCACATATTTCTGTCAGACAGGGGATCAAAAGTTAATGCATGATGTAATGAGTCTGGAGGAACACGACAACCTCTAAACCAAACTCTTCGCTCGACTGAACAAAGTGCTCAGGCTGTGTAATCTCCTTCTCAACTTAAATGATCTTGCTTTATTAAAGCCCTTGCTGTGTTCTCGAAATATGCAATAAAAGACACCACTTGTATTTCTTCTAAGAGGTTTATGAACTGTTGACTGTCGTGCATCATAACATCCTTGTCTTTTTCATTTCGTTTTATACGTTTAGTTTTATGACACGCCTGCCTTATTTTTCTGGAGAAAAAATGCTTCTTACTCTTCAAATATAATGAACTCACATCTCGTGTTTTGTTATTTACATCGACAGCAATTGCTTTTGATTTATGTAACAATCGACTGAACTTAAACATGATTTGACTGTCCTTGTAACGGCTGATTTCATCATCTATTTTTAAGTATGAAAGACATTTTAAAAAACCTCACTACATTTCTACTCTATACATTATCTTTTGTGTTTGTGTTTTATTGTGCTTTTTTTGTTCCTTTTTTTTAAATGCTCTTTTATTACAGTCAGACATTTCATTTTACTTTACAGCAATATTTAGACCCATAGCAAAACTAGTTTATGAATTCATCACAGCCTGCATTCACAGAATGACGCATTTTGGCAAAATATGTATTAATATGCTTGTTGGCAGCTTTTAAATATATTTCACCATGTTCTGTACGAAATCTAAAAATATATTAATAAAGTATGCACTATTTCTAATGTCATATTTTTGTTTTTTGTAATGTAGTTTTTAATCTGTTATATAAGTTTGCAAAACTAACAGATTTATGTATTTACATTCAACGATCCATAAAATATTGGTATCTTGCAGTCCAATAAAATGCAAAAACAATTATAAGGGGGTTTTAAAATTGTAAAACAACCATAAAAATAGTTCATTAGACTTGCATGCAAATCTGATTATCTGAACTGCAAGGAAAGAGGGACCAAAACATTATTTAATACAGAATTACAATGATAATCAAATGAGAATGAGTTTGGATTTGGAATGACAAGGGCTAAATGATGACCAGTGATGGGTGTTATGCATTACTCAGTAATGAATTAGAAAAAGTTGAAAAGTAAAGTGGGGATTACTCTTAATTTTTCTGTAATTTAATTACAGTTACGTCTGATGCAATTGCATTAAATACTGTCTAGACTACAGAACTTCCTTTTGAAAACATTTTAGGATTTAACATCAAATTTTAACGTCAAATGTTAAAATGTATGTTTTAATGTAACCTCCCTTAGGTCAGTTCGAGAATAATTAATGCAACTTTATATTATTTATTTGAAAGAATTAAGAGCAGTTTCATGTCCTTTTATTGTTCATCTGGTCGAGGCTGATATGAAATTAATGCAATACATTTTAGAGAGAGTAATTAGCACAGTAATCTAATTACACTGTTGAAGATTTTTTTAGAGCAACTAACCCAACATGGATAATGACTAATTTGTCACCTTTAGGTGAATTATTCTTTGAAGGTGATGCATATAATATACAGTGTTCTTTAGGAAAATGTCAACAGGTGGCGCTGTTACACAGGACCTGAAACTTACAGATGAAAGTCTTCAATAAAAGTTGCATTTCGTTTGAAAAGAGACATTCAGTAAATACTCTGTCTCTTCCTCTAGTTTCCCTTTAGAGTTAAAGCTGAGGTGCAACATGGATCAATTGTTCAAAAGATTTGGAGAAAAGAGAAGCAACACAATAAGAGTTCTGGATACTATTGGGTGGGTTGGATTGAATGAACAACTTTTCAATATCACTGAACAGACTCGCCGTTTTACCGCCTAAACCTGTGCTTCTAATCACAAATAAAACAATACCTCTGATTCTATTACTGTAGCTCAATAGCAGAAGTGAGAACAGTAGAAAAATATTATCTGGGTGTCGTCTCGCCCCTGTCATCATTTACAATGGCAGTAATTTACATTCAGCGGCGCTAATTTCTGTGCTCTCGAGGGCTGCAGCAATTCGTCTTTTCCCTGCGAGCATCTCCTCCTCTGTGGAATCTTTTCAAATGAAAGGAGAGAAGGAAATGACAAAGAACAATAAGAGGCATTCAGAAAATTCTCAAAGAGAGCAATTGAAGAGGGTGGATTTGACTAGTTAGTTTCCTCAGAAATAATCTTCAACAATGCTTGACGTCACGGGCTCGGCTGTAACCTCCGTGAACATTGTCATCCGCACTATTCGGGTTGTGTGTGTGTGTGTGTGTGTGTGTGTGTGGCCTGGTAAACCCTACATTATGAGGACATAAAATGTCCTCACAAAGATGGCAATACCCGAAATTCTTGTCCTTGTGGGGACATTTTTTGGTTCCCATTGGGAAAACAAGTAGCCTATAGGCTAATCATACTAGATGTTTTTTGAAAATTTAAAAATGTAAAAAAAGTTTTCTGTGATGGATAGGGTTAGTATAGGGGGATAGAATATACAGTTTGTACAGTATAAAAATCATTATGTCTATGGAAAGTCCCTATGGAAACCTTTGTGTGTGTGTTGTGTATGGCCATTAGTGATGTCTCTTCTATATGCTCTAGCACAGGGATTTTCGAAGTGGTGTCCAGGGACCCCCAGGGTCGCCTCACGGGAGTGCTGGGGGTCCATGGAAATGTTTCGACTGTGCAAAAAGTAAAATAATAACAATACAATAAACAAATAGATACATAAAACTTTATAATAAAATGATTAAGTTAACAAGAGTTATATATATTTTTATATTTTCTCATATAGGCTATATGTCTATATACATATATAATGACAAAAAATGTTGTCCCGAATTTATTGGATACAATACAGTGATGATTATGAACGCAAACATTTTCTTTTAAATAACGTACCAATAACCATGCTCATAATGGAAATCGTTTATTTCATATAGACTAAATTATTACATTTAATATTGGATAGTAAAAAGTGATTGTGGTGTTTGAAGATCATACACAAAAAGACCAAGAATGTAAATAGGGTCAATTTTGATTTTATTTTGACAAAATAATTCCATTTGGCCCCTTCAACCCTGAATTACATCCTTATGTTATGGTAATGTTTCTCTTCGCAGAGCGGCCTTTTAATAAACATCTTTAATTTGTATCTAGACTTTCTGGGTCTAATAGACTTTACTGTCCCTATTCATTGATTATGTTGTGCCTGAATGAAAGGACCATAAAAAAATCTTAAGTACATTTTTGAAATATAGGCTATGATACCGCTAGCTGGAGGCCAGAATTGTATAGTGTCTACTAATTAAGGATTTACATCAAAAAGGATATTTGTTCTGGAGCCTGCAGTGCATTTGGTTTGTTGATTACGGTGTATGAAAATCATACTGTGCTCAGAGGCTGATTCTAGTGTAAGAGAAGAAAATGCAGAGCTTGTGTCCATAAAAGTAGCCGTCTTAAATTATTCATGCTGAGTGGGAATAGTCGTACTTGCTAGACTTTGTTATTCAACGGTAGGATGCATTGATTGACTACCGTAGACGTTTGGTTCTCCTGCACGTGTTGGATCAATTTGTGTGTGTATGAGAAAGAAAGTAGGTTGAAAAGAGAGACAGACTGATGGAAACAGTGAGGTTCAGGACTGCGGGGAGTTATGGCAAAGGACTGAAAATCTATCATGGTGACAGTATGCATGGAAAACGTCAATATGTGTCACACACAGAAAACCTTCCGGGTGGATAAAGGAAAGCGACAAGCGGCGAGCCGGGGATCTGTGTGTGGAAACACAGGTGCAGTCGTGCTTATCGGGTTTCTGCATGTCCAAACATAGCCTGGTTCCTTTTTTTTGATTAATATTATTGATCCGGCGAGGAAAATTATGGTAGCCCACTCATCCGATATAAACATGGCTCCTCCGCTGAGCCGATATCAAAGTTGCTTTTCTCTTCACTGAAGTTTAGAGAGGGAAACGTCTGAAGTGCAGCCAGGATGTGTGTGCTCGCATTAATGACACCTCTTCTATATATGCTCCAGCTTATGTGACCGAGAAGTGTTCTCGACATCTTCAACTTGTCAAATCTTCGACTTTTTGTCTCCTTAATTAGCATATTGAGAGGAGTCCCATCATGGCAGGTGCTGAGCTGCTGGTTGCTGGTTTATGATTGTGAACTTACTTTCTCAAGTGGAGAATTTTGGATGCAACCAGACATCTTCATCGCAAGCTATTAAGCTAAAGAGGAAGCAGGATTTCAGAGTTGTATAATTGACATAATTATCCATGAATAAGTCGATTCTTTGTGCTAAGACTATTTCTAGACGTTGCTTCTTTTCTACGTCCCATCAGGCCAGATCTCTCTCTCTCTCTCTCACTGTCTCTCTCTCTCTCCCTAAGATGAAGCCAACTGAATCTAAATGGGACGCATGTTTTATTCAGGAGAAAAGTGATATCGTGGCTTGTGCATCGGGGGGGAAAAGTGTGCTTGAGTGTTTTTGTTTGGGCTGGTGTTTGATTGGAAGTCACTAGTGAAGTGAAATTACTTTACCTATTGATTTTTCTGGCTCATTTTCTTACGATTTAGGAACACGACTGAAAGAAAATGCTTCTACGGGTATCTTAGTTAAGAATGCCATTAAATCTACAGCATGTAATGAACCTCTGAAATGTGGGGGGTGAATTAGATGATGTGAGTTTGAGATGCCAGTGTTTAACTGCCTCATTTATCAGCAAGTTTTACTCAGTTTTGGGCATATTTTGAGGAAGCTCCTGTGGTAAAACATGTTTCCTATACCAAGAAGTCATCTGGGAGGTAAATGTACTCTAGTTGTTTTGTAATTTAAAGCATTGCATTGAAATCTCATGGAAATCAGACCCAAGACCTTGGCATTCGCAACAAACAACCAATCATTAAAAAAACTCAAAGCACTATTGTTTCACAAACTGTACTGACACTTGTGTCAAAATGAGAATACAACATGACTGATGAGGTTTGAAGCTTCGAACGTCATGCAGTATCAGAAGGTCGAGACAGCTGGTCTAAAAATTTTTTTTTTAATATTATTGATCAATAGCCTATGTGAATTCATTGACCAGGCTGCACACGACATGAGTTGTGGTCTCATTGACACAAATTAATTTAGATGAGATGAGATTAGATTAGATAGATCTGTATTGATCCCAGATTGATTCCACTCTTGTATGTCATGTACTTCTGAAGCTTTGTTTGGCCACATGCTTTTACAAACCGTATATCCTCTGCTCCGCGATAATTTGTTAGATATGGTGTTGAAAACAATTCTGACCACCAGATGTCGCTAATGCGCATTGTGTTAAAAGCTTCGAGTAATGAACCATTTTTCGGCACAATTTGATGAAAACCTCAAATGCTTCAGAAAGCCTCGGTTTCCCATCACTACCTGTTATGGTAGATAGTGAACCCAGTTGCAGGAAATGGAATAAATCAAGTTTAATAATGGAATCAGGAATCATTATAGACAGTAAACAGAAAAGGTAATCCAAATGTCTTGATGAAGATGATGTTGATGATGATGAAGCTTGGCAGGCACAGCAGTAACTGAAATGGGGTAAATAGATGACAGCAGAGATGAAGGCAGAGTGACTGAAGGATGATGGCTTGGAGAACGGGAAATAAAGATGGGTAATTCTAACTGGAAACAGGAGAGAAAACAAGAGCATAACAGGAACAAACACCGTGATAAACGAGAACGGTCCGACACAGACAAAACACGAAAGGGCTGCTTATAAAGGGAGAGGAAATAGCGAGCAGGTATCGCGTTAATCAGGTGGCGGTGGGAAAAAAGAGTAGCAGATTAATATTGCCGCACGATAAACGCCACACACACCCACAAAACATGAGAGGAAATACATAAACCAAGCCGAGGATAAATCCTCTCTTCACAACTCCTCTGCATTTCCTTCCATGTTTTGTCTTTGTTCTCACAAAACAACCACAGTGGATTTATGTGGCTACATTTTCAACAACCAGAAGCCTACACATGGTACGGTTTCAGACTGAATCAAACTGGTAACTCGACTCAACACCCACCCCCCCCACCCCCACACACATCTTCAATGCAGCTTCAAAGACTCTATACGATCCAAGCCGAGGAATAAGGGTCTTTTCAAACCGTTGTACCCCATTGGAGTCCACTATATGGAGAAAAATCCTGGAATGTTTTCCTCAGAAACATTCATTTCTTTTTGACTGAAGAAAGAAAGACATGAACATCTTGGATGACGTGGGGGTGAGTAAATTATCAGGAAATTTTAATTCTGAAGTGAACTAATCCTTTAAAGGCATTTGTATCGGGAATCGGGCAACACTGTATTTTGATACACAATGAAGAACCGGTAAATTGGAGTCATTTGGATCTGACAGACAACCTATAACTTTACTCCATCTAGAATGGGAGACCTTTCTTGCACCATTACCCTGTCAAAAACACTTAATAAGAAAAGTCATCATTGCATCCAGGCCTTCTGAGGAACATAAAGGGACGACAGTGCACCAGATTCACAACCCTCCCCAAGGGGTCGCACTGGCAAAGTCCCATTTCTCTTGCTGTTCACTCTGTCTACAAATCCTGGTAAGCTAAAAGTAGATAATTCGTTTCAGACAGAGCACAGTATGAGAGCTCTCCTGGCTTTGTGAGCCATCACACTGAATCCCACGTCAAATAAAAGAGGCATGGGAAAGTAACTTTATGCAGGATTTTTTGACATTGCGATGGTGTTAACAGAGCTTAACCTTCTCTGGGTTTAATTTGCTCAGGTGCCTGTTTAAATGTCATCGCTGGTCTCCTGATTGAAGACTCCCTGCCTCGCTGTATTTAGATGAAGTTATTAAACATTTCTAATCTGCCATTTACGTAATGTTTTGGTATATTAGCAGGCGTTAGGTTATAGCTGTGAAGTGAAAAATGAAGATGAACATATATAGTCCTTCGGGTTTTTTAATCAAAGCTAGAGTCCATTCAAACACATCTACTAGACATAAGACCTAGTTTATAGAAAATATTTCAATAAAAATTTAGGAAAAGCCCATACATATGTACATGCACAAGAACTTCTCTCTTGGCTATTTAACTATACAGATTATATTCAGAAGCTATTGATTCAATTACAAATCAGTAGGGTTCATATTTCAGTTATAGTCTATTGTCAATGTTGCTTACGCATAAAAGAAATGATCCACTAATGCTGTGAATTACACATGGTTTCAGACTGATTAAAACTGGTAACTTGACTTTTTATTTTATTTTAACTATTCACTAAAAAGAACAGGGTCATAAGAGGCATTTTTGTCGGGAATCAGGCAACACTGCTTGTGCTGTATATTTTTGATTCAGAAAGAAGAACCGGCTCATTAGAGTCATTTGGTAGCGAGTCGAACAACACTGGTCAGGTTGTATCTTTGTTTTTGAAAGTAGCCAATAAAGACAGCCCAATATAAAGACGTTTCTTGACATTATTTTGTGGTACATTGTCTTTTTAGTGCATCACATTCATTACAGACTGCAAACTCTTCAAGCCGCATCACTGAAGAGTCAGGTGCAACCATGCACATTCAGTAGGTCATTGTACGAATTCATACGAATTGGGCAACTCGTAAAATATGTACGATTTAGCAAAAATCTTACGAATTCGTAAGAGTGAGGTCGTATGAATTCGTACGAACTAGCCACCTCGTAAAATACTTACGAATTGCCGTGAGATTGGGTTGGTTTTTGTCACACAAAATGATCATATGGCTGCAAAAGATTTGGGAACGGAGTTCAAACTGATCCAGGAATGGGCCTAATAGATTTTTGTAAAAATATTACAATGGTTGAGTAAATGACATGATTGTCATTTTCGGATGAGCTATCCCTTTAATGCGCCTGTGCAGTTTCAAGGATTCTGCCCTCTTCTGACATTTTCAAGCAATCTGATTACGGTTGACCTGTGCTCTGTTAACCTTTAGCATATTGCATTGTATGTTCTGTGTGTCTGAACTGAATCTGGCCTTCCTGATGAGATGGTGTTGAGAGAGAGAAACAACTGGGAAAGGCATGCCATTGATTTGCCATCCAACTCCGCTGCCGTAATCACCTGATTGTTCCAGACAAATATACAGGGGAATCGACGAGAATACCAAATTAGATCTCTCTACCCTCTGGCCTCCTCCCAACAGATCACATTTTCCTCAACCAAAGGCTGTGTAACAAAGAGCTATGTTTAAACCAAACTTTTTGTTGTTGTTGTTTGACGAGTTTGGCAGCTTTGATCATTTTAAATAATTTTTTAAAAATTCATTTCAATCAGAGAGAATTGCCAAAATAATGTGCAAGAGTGTGAAGTTCTTTAAGAAGATGTGTTTATCTTAAAAAGAGAACTCCCATAATTCTCAACTTGCAATGGTTGTTGGAGCCCGTTAACAAGACTAAAATTTCTTTTCCCCAGAAAGAAATCTAAAAACGTACCACATTATAGTGTCACTAGCTCTGAACAAAGACGTATTTATTCCCATATTGCCTCTGGGCTGTCATGTAAGTTCCTGCTAATTAGCCGGATAGACGTTCTGCTTTGACTAAAGCAAAATGTCTCTTTCAAAGTACTTTTGGCCAAAACTAACTATGTCTTATTTCCTTTTTTGACCTTTAATCAAACTGTGTACTATTTTAACACACATTAGCACATTTCAAATAGCTGTGCGTCTTGTTATTGATCATTTGAAGACTCTTGTTGGCTGATTTGCTTTGGTCACAGTTTGGGGAAACCTAATTATAGCTTGCAAACTACAAACTATACATAATTTAAAAGTAGTTAAAGTAAAGCAGAGTAAAGACAGTTGCATTGCTACTTTTAATCACTCTTTTCAGTATCAATGTGATGAGAAGATTCTTGAATTTATATGTGGTTCTTGGCATTTGAGTGCTTGCTTAATTGTGTACACTCAGCTATCTGTCCAGGGAATTTCCATTAATATGATAATGTTATTTAATTAGTAATTTTTCTTACCAAAGTTGCTTTGGATGGTGATTATAAAAACATAAATGTAAATTCAAATTATGTTTGCTCTTTCTAAAGGTTAAGACTGTTTTGCTATGATTCTTCTTATAATAGCTACCTGGTAGTTGTGTAATGGATATGGATCCGGAATGATCTTACAAATGTTTGAGGTTCATTCCCAAATTGGCATAACCTATGAACTGGAGAATAACTGAAGCCCTGGTCTTGCTCCATAGCCATTGCTCCAGCCTCCAGGTTACTTTGGAAAGACGTTATCTGAAATTAGCGTATGTTCATTTGTATGAAAAGCATTTGCTAGAGCAGTCGACTAATTCTCTACAGAATGTGTTGTTGTGGAAGAGACTGAGGGTTATTTCTAAGTGTTGATTGAAGGTTTAATGGTGTCATGATGAGAGGTTACAGGCTGATTATGTGGTGTGCAATTTCAAGTAGTAAAATGTGGGTAGTTTGTCTTCATGCTACACACGTACACACTCACACAAAGCACATCAAAGAAAAAAATATATATTTAAACTGAATTGGCAGTAAATTTATATGACTATGATCTGTTAGTACATTTAATTTTCATATGTAAATGTAAATGATGCCTGGGTGCTACATGTTCCCTGTTTTTTGTGTCTTGTTTTTGCTATTAGGACTTTATTTTGAAGTGTATTTTCTGTTCCCATCGTTGCCAGTGTTCACGTCCTGTGTTTAGTTCCTGTTTTACTTTGTTTCTATAGTTTACCTTGTTTGTTCCCATAGTGATTGATTGCCCTCACCTTGTTCCTTGTTAGCTTCCCTGTGTATATACCCCAGTGTTTCCTTTGTTCATTGTCTGGTGTTGTCCTTTGTGGATGTTGTGTGTGATGTTTTCAGTTCTGTTTTTCCCAGTTCCTGGATTTTCTTTTGTTGTGTTTGGTAATATATATATTTTTTGCACCTGGATCCTACTCTCTGCCTTTTCTGAGGGTATGTTTACATGATAATGATGTACAAAAAACGGAGACGTTTTTCCTTTGCTATTTTTGCGAAAAGAAGACAATGTTGTCAAAGCGATCCTCGTTCAAACGGATCCGTGAAATCTATTAAAAACGCTGTATTATGCTGCCAGGCCAGTAGCTGGCGATGTCACTTTGTAAAGAAACACTACGAGCCTATAGACTGAACACGTAATACACATGCGCATGACGTCACCGTTTTCACAAATCCTAGTTTTTTTTTGTTTACACTGAGACAATAACAGTATTGTTTTCAGGCCCCAAAAACGCTGTTGTCGTGTAAATTCTTAATACTTACTAATACAAACAAATCCAATTTTTTGTTTTGGTACAATAAAATGAAATGGGTTTAAAGACACCTGGGACTGTCATGGTCCAAAATGACAAACAAACAAACAATTTATTTTATTGTCAATCAATTCATTGATTAAAAAATGGTCATCGATCAATCAGTCAATCTTACTACTAATAATAAAAGTATAATATAATACAATTTTATAGATTTAAAGTCCCTAACTAAAATTTCACTCATTTCACTTGGTGGCCATCTTTGAAACGCCTCTCGGGCAGCTATTTCAGTCATGCAAGTGCAGCTCCCATCTTTGAATGGGGAAACATCAATTATACAAAGCTGTTCACCAAGCTTACGATTCAATTTCATATTTGAAATCACCAATGAAATCTGACATCAATCTCATAAATGTGGTTTCTTATGGTAAAATATCATTAAAAAAATTAAATTTTCAGGCTGGGCCATGCAGCCAATGCAGTGCAGTCAGAACACTGACTGTTTCTAGAACACGGAGCTTCTAAAGGCAGCTGCAGTAATGCAATGACTTTTCCAATTGGCGATTGGCTCTTTTATTTATGACTTATTCCATCATATTGCTTGTTATACTTTCTCCCATTCATAATAATATGAGTGCACCATCTTTGTACTGTATATCTAAAGTCTTTGACTAAAATCACTGCTGGTGATGGTGAAGTGGTAGTGTTAACCAGTACAAGAAGTCTGACATATGCATAAAACGGCCTGCCAAAACTAGCTGTTCCTGGTCATTTAAAAAAATCAGTGCTGCAGTTTCAGGTTCAAAGTACACTTTAATGGAGTTTCCATTTCCTGTAATTCTTTAATTGTGTATTGATTTTATTTCCCCAGAGGCATAACTAAGCTTTTGAAATGGCCTAAATTCCCAGAAACAACATTATGTCAAATACAAGCTTTAGAGACACCCAATCAGCATTTTACAGTTGGGATCCCATCAAAGCTTAAGTGGCTGATTTTGAGCAATTCCAACAAGTATCAACTTTGAGTAGTAATTATTATTTTTTATGCCATTGAGTTTTTATGCGTTGCCCATTTAGCTTGTGTAGATGCTTTAGAGAAGGCTTTGATTTTCTGAACATACCCGTGTATGATTTTAGAGGAGTAAGAACATTTGATTATGCTTCAATTGATGTTGATGTTGTGTTGCAGGTGGTCACAGGGCATTGCTTTTAGAATTTGTTGTGTAAGGTGTTTGAGGTATCATTCCAACGCTATCTCAAACAGTGCAGGTCGAGTCGTGCACTAAAGTTTAATAAATCCCCCACACGTGCATTCACACAGCCTTCATCCTCTGATTTCCTGAAGGAACTGTCTGCTCTTGTCACATAGATAAAAGCATCTGCTAAATGAATAAATGTAAATTTATAAATGTATCTAATATGAGTCTGTGTGCTATATTTCTCAGACATTTCTCTCAGCACCCCAACCATTATATTTTCATGACTCTTTGATCAATGGAACAGAATGATCAAAATCTCGGCTGCACTCTTATTTTTGTGGCATAGCAAGTAGAAATTAATATATGCAGAAGGTTGTGTTCCACTGCATCAAAAACTTCCCTTTGTGTGTCAATCCTCTCTGAATAATAACAAAAAAAGTGCCCTTGAATTATCATATTAAAATACTTCAATATTGAATGTTCACTAGGCCAAATATGTAAATACTTAACTTTACATGATTTAAAGTTAAGGTCGGTCAATTTGTTTTTTAAAGAAATGAATAATTGAATTTGGCAAGGATGCAGTCAATTGATCAAAAGTGACATTAAAGGATAACTGGCGCCAAAATGCAACCTAGGGTCTTTTTGTTAATCTACCCGAGGCAAACTTTCGATTAAAAGCATAATTAGAATGGAAACGCTACTTTTAAGTTTGACCGTATTTTTGTTTTCGGTCAAATTGCCTTTTGAATGGGAGTGCTAGGGGCACTTCTATGATAGCCTCAAAAATCGCTATTTCTAAAACACTAAGAAGGCTCGACACAACATGAAACTTTGCTCGAAGTATCACCAGAGGCTCTACACATGAACTCGAGCATTGAGAACACTGTTTGTGTACACAGTTTACTAAAAAGAAAGATTTTTAACAACTCACTGTCGCTGTGTCCGCCGGCATTTTGACAGTCAAAAATAGTCAATCTCCGAATGCGAATGAACTGACTCTGAATTTTAGTATTGCTTCTTATATGAGCATCTATTCCATTCTAATTGGATTCTAATCCATTCTAATTATGCTTTTAAATGAAAGTTTGCCTTGGGTAGATTAACAAAAAGACCCTAGGTGGCATTTTGGCGACAGTTATCCTTTAAAGACATTTAAGCAGCACAACTGTTTTCAACATTGATGATAATAAGAAATGTTTATTGAGCGGAAAATCAGCATATTACAATGATTTCTGAAGGATCATGTGACACTGAAGACTGGTAAAAGATGCTGAAAATTCAGCTTTGCATAACACAAATAAATTACATTTTTAAATGTATTAAAATAGAAAACAGTTATTTCACACTTTGCAGCCTTGGTGAGCATGCAAGACTTCTTTCAAAAACATTTAAAAAAAATCTTACACTGAGAAAAATCTTCACATTCAGATCCAAAAGCATCACAGATGTACTACTGTAATTCATCCCAGAGGTGATGAAGGTGAAAGAAATTCTTGCACGTTAAATATATTCAACAAATTGTCATGACACTCAATACATACTGGGACTGCTTTGTTTTTGCCTTTTTAGGATAGAGCAATGCTGGGAACACCTCCAGCTGAGGAGCGACTGGAAACGCTGCTTTATTAGACCTTTCACTGATGGCTTTGTTCAATGGACTTTGAAGTACATATTTTTCCACTTCCAAGAGCACAGAGCCTCATCCTGTTCACTGATCTCTTCTTTACTGGCATGAGCATCATGTGACTGGTCAGAAGCCACTGGATTTTGCGGAAACCATCAGACCAAATGAAGCAGTTCTGCTCTTATTGCAGCAGGAAAAATTGAGCTATTGATCTCTCTGCACATATGCTCAAAAGGCCCTTTCTTGATGTTTTGGACACTCATGTCCTCATGAATGTGCACTTACTGCTTGGTCCTCGTAGTGAACATTACAAGACGGAAGCTTGTTGCTCTTTCAGGTTTTTAGTCAGTGATAAAAAGCTCCAGATCTAGTAGCACATGCTACGATAAAGTTTAAACCTTAAATCTTATGATTGAGTTGATCAACTCCCAGTTTGCTACATACTCCAAATTAAACTTTAAGATAGCCAACAGACTTAAATGTTATATGTTAACATGAGGGATACAATCACTTACTCTGTTAAAATTATATAATCAAAAAATGTTTTTACATTGCTTTTACTCGTCAAAATAAGTTAACTAATTTTCAATTTTTTATGTTATACAAGATTCATCTCATTTTCTATGTCAGTTTAATGTTGATTGTACTTAAAATTTTAAGGCAGCAACTTTTTTTTACACTAACCCTGTGTAAATTATCTTTAAACTAAGGCCAGTAAAGACAGTGAACTTAGTGACTTTCACATAGTATTTGCACAAGAAAGAGTAATAATGACTGAACTTTCTTGTTTACATGGAGGATGAGGACATTTTGTGTTATTAACAATGTGTGACGCAGTTATTCTAAATCAGGACATACGATCCTCTACTTTCTAGATGATCGGCTAATTTAAAGAGGTAAATGAAGCCAGGTGTTTTAATTAATGCATGGGATAAAATCAGGTGTGGGTGTTAAAAGAAAATAAACCTGGGTCTTGTCTATTAAAGCTTGGTCCTCAAAAGTTGAGTATGTTTTTGAAAGAAGTCTCTCACCAAGTTCTTTATTCTAATCATGATTTCTGCCTTTTTAAACTAGGCCGAGTAGAAATAACCTTTTATGTAAATCAAAAATGTGCAACAAGTTAAGCTGAAATCCTCACAAATGTTACATGGCACAAACAGCCGCAAACTCCACCAGCATCAGAATTCATTTGACCTCCCTGATGGTGCATTGCTCTCAGGCAGCAGTCTGATACTGTAGATCATGAATATTTACACCCTAAACTCTGAGCTCTAACAAATGTGTATGATAAATATGCTTCCCTCCGCAGCAGAGGCCGGTGAAAACACATCGAGGATGGGTTCATCTATGTACGCCTGTGGGGCCGATCAGCGGGAATGCCTGATGGGAAAAGATGTTGCCCGTATCCAGCCATTACAGAGATGTGCTGAGCACAGAGCGCCTGTAGCTTGTCAGCAACACCATAAAAAAAAAAAAAATCCCAAGCTCCAGTAATTCAACTGAACAGGCAAAGGCAATTTTGCAGTAAATTTACACAATTATCCTGCTTGAGTAATCAATGACTCTCATAGCTGGCGAAAAAAAAACATGGCTGCCAGATGTAAATGTGTGTGTGTGAGAACAGGTGTGATTGTACCCCTCTGTGCTACAGTGGAGCTCATTTCCCATACCCTGCCAAGTTTGCAAATTGAAGCGTGTAGAGGCTCAGGTAATACTGCTGCAATCTGAGATTCAATAGCAGCCGTGAGAATACCAAACAGTGTCATGTGTACCGAAAATAAATCATTGGCTTCCATTCAATTAATAGAGTAACACAACAAATGATTAGTCCAAGACAAGATTATATATATATATATATATATATACTGTATACAGTGCTATGCATAAGTTTAGACACCCATGCTAAAGTTTGTCTGAAAAGAGGAATAAAAAATCATCTTTTGGAAATTGAACTTAATGCCTTAATTAAAAAAAATTAGGAAAAATCCAACCTTTAAGGACACCAATTTCACCATACCTAGAGATTGGCATGGTTTTATTTCAGTTAGCCTAATAGCTGGTTTGATTTGCATTGAGAGATGATCTTATGAAAAGTACTCCATGCCAATCTCTAGGTATGGTGAAGGCTATGTGATGATGTGGGGCTATTTTAATTCCAGAGGCCAAGGGAACTTTATCAGGATGCATAGTATCCTGGATCCATGAAGTAAATGGCCTTTAAAAATAAAATCTCTATGGGAATTTAACATAGGGGTGTCCAGACTTATGCACCCTGTATTTTAAGGAAGAACATTTATTTATTTACGATACATTATTCATTCACAAAGAAAATTGGTGTCCTTAAAAGTTGGATTTTTCCTAATTTTTTTAATTAAGGCATTAAGTTCAATTTCCAAAAGATGATTTTTTATTCCTCTTTTTAGTCAACTTTAGCATGGGTGTCTAAACTTATGCATAGCACTATATATATATATATATATATATATATATATATATATAGATATATAGATATATATACATACATACAAGGTTTGTTAGAATAATCCAAACAGCCAACATGCGAAACAGCGTGCAGACCCGACCAGTAACGGACAAGGAGTGCAGGTAAGGGAACAACTTAAAGGGGTCATATGATGCGATTTTATGTTTTCCTTTTTCTTTAGTGTGTTAGTGCAAGTATAAGATCTGCAGAGTTACAAAGCTAAAGAGATATTCTTAAAAGTTAAGGCTCAGCCACACCTTCCTAAAACGTTTTGTTTAAACACGCCTCCACAAATCTACGTGAGTGTGTGCGGGCAGAGTTTCATAACACCGCCCAAATGTACACACGAAGAAAGAAGGCAGAACTTTTATTCTCCCTGTATTTATTATTTCGTTGCGAAAGCCAAACTACTTTGTTTGGCCTTCCAAAAGACGACACAATTAGAAAACAGTGCTTAAGCTTTATTTACAACGCTGTTCCAGAACAGTGCAACTCAAATTTGATATAATTTTTATTTTATATTGCAGATATTTGATACTGGCTTTATCCAATTTCTGGAATTTGCACATTCTTCACAACTTATGAGTGATGTGGTCCTGCAATATCATTAAACCTTCACCTTTCCAAGCAAATGCAGATGAAGCTGCCAACTCCACCAATTAATCTTGTTTAAAACTTGTTCAAGTATGCTTGAAGTTCCTGTGCTTCACAGCCGCTGGCCCAAAAGTCCATTGCTCCAGCTGACTTTAAAAATGCTGCCAGTTCCAAGAAAAATTAATTATAAGATTTATGCCAGGTTTTTTCCCATGAGATCCCGTAGCATGATAACAGATGACACAGTGGGTTAGAGTTCCCTCATATCTCATCCCAAAGTAAATGGCAAACAAGGTTAATTGGCTTCTCTGGCCTCCCCAGAGGCAGATCGACGGTATCAAAAATATTTTGCTTTTGTTAAGTGTGGAAGGTGATGGGTTTAATCAAGGCATTAAGTGAAAGAGATTTAGTCTCCGCTCCTAGCGTTTGACTGTCCACTGTGCATCCAATTAAACTATGATTTTATTTTATAGTAATTGGGTGGTTCACACATATTCAATCAACAGACTGGGACTTAAATTGCGCTGCATAAAGCTTCATCCACCTTATTTATAATGACAAAAGTACTTTTGGCACAATGCATCCGTGAATGCATGAAAAATGAATATGAAACACAATTGAAATGCTTTATTGGTTAACTCTAGTAGAAATTCATTTAGGTTTAGATATTCCGTCTATCTTTCAGCTTATCTTTAAGCCAAATACTCATGCAGTGAAGAGAGAGAGCAATTTATTTCTCTTTATCTCGCTTTCACTATTTTTTTCCCCCCTCCTTTATTCGTGCTTTAAGGGTTGAGGTGCAAGGCGTTGATTAAAAACGCATCTGAAAACCCACTTTCAGGTTAGCGCTGCTGCATTTTTCCACGTTCTGCGTTTTCAGGATCAGATTTTTCTCAAGATATCCACTCGGATTGAATTTGGGCTCATCGATGATTCAATTTTCACAGGTTTTCTTCTGCATGCACTCTGTTTTCCTTTTATCCAACTCAGAGAAAATAGCAGAAAAACTTAATCATGTGAAACATCAGCCTGTGTAGAGATGCTTCATCCACACATCTCTTGTGCACTTTTTCTGCAATCCGTAGCCTTTTCTTTTATTGTAATAATCTTTACTACATTTCTACAATAAAATCACATGAAGTTACAGGACCAAAAATGTTAAACAATCAAACTCATCTTATATTTAAAGGAGCCCAACTTTACCTTAATAACATCCCTGTACGCTCTTGACCTGCTCAATTCATTTCATTGTGGGATGCTTTTCTAGCAGTCCTGCCCTGCGTCTGAATAAACCTACTTCCATTCTATATAATAGGCAAAAAACAGTATGTGAGCAGAATAGTATGTGCGTTCACTCCATGTCATAATTACAGTAAGTGCGCATCTAAAGGACACTATACCATGAGGTCACGGGAAAGGATTTGTGAATAGCAGTGAAGCGATGCAACTGACGGCACAGGTCACATGACAGTGACAACATGGCGGATGTTTTTAGCAGTCAAGAAGTACGTTTTAAACCACATTTATACCTACTATGCAGTATACGATTTCGGACGCAGTGCAGTTCCCAAATATGCTGGGCTTTGGCTGCTTTTTCTTCACTGACCAAATTTGATCCATTAAAAATAGTTCTGTAAAGAAGTTCATAAATGCACAATTTATATTTGTCAATAAACTAATTCCAAACACTTACGCATAGAGTAAGCCTGCGAATTAATAGATTTTTTAAGACCACGAGGAATCCAAAACTAGTAAAGTGTGTCCACACTTTTGACTGGTAGTCTAAATTCAGTCAAGTATTTCTGTGAACTTGTGAAGGTGTGATCATGTGACAATCAGGTGCATGCTGCCATCAGGGGTGTTGTTTTGCTCTCTACAGCCTACCTGTTACAGCAGATAGCCAAGAGAAGTTGTTTCATTATCACTGTCTCCTAAGAGTTCTCAATCGATTCTCTCTCTCTTTTTCTTTTTCCATCTTGGCTTATATTACTAGCAGTTCATATGACACAGGAAATAGAAGGTCAAACAGACTGCATTGTAGAATACAAAACCCAGTGCAATGTGCTGTTGTGTATGGCACATTTCGCCAGGTTAAATTACACGAATACAGTTAGCATACTATGCACAGTAGACATACTATATACTGCAGAAAATAGTATGGCAATACTCTAGGGCTCAACAATATAGGTAGGTATTATGAGAGTTTCTGAACAGTTGACAGAAGTGTCACTTGCCATATCTGTCAGTGACAAATTTTGAAGTTTATAATTTTATGTGCTGGAGCCTGTAGGTGTCTGAACTACTGGTCAGTTTTTGCAAGCAGAAACAATCCTTACTGTTGAGTCATGGAGTGCACTATCCCATACATTGCCATATACGCATTCATTTTTGCATAAATATACCAAAACCAGTTCAATAGGTCATCTGCACTCATAAGCTCTTAGAAAGCTCCATTTATTAAATATAATTATAAACGTATGTACACCATTCATTTACAATAGTCATATAGAAAAAAAAAACAGCCATAGAATTAATTCTCAATAGAAAGCAGGTGTTTTGTTGTAGTTGTTTTTCTAGTCAGGAGATATAATGCACTTCCATATGGATGAGATTTCATTCCAGGAGCTCAGTTGTGAGACCGGCTCAATTACCGTGGGAAAGAGAATTAAACTGCCTGAATCTGCCCGGCCCATGGGAATCGGGATACACACAAATGACTCATATTCCATCTCTCAGACGCTTTTTCTTATAGTCTTTTGGTTGTTAATCCCAGCCTATAGTGGTTCCTTGTACCAGTCAATAGTTTCAACATCAAATGCGAGGTTGTCGGATGCGGATGTCTTTAATCTTTTCTTTTTTTTTGGACACGTTCAGCGATGATCGATCCTTTAAAAACAATGTCTCGGAAGGTCCACCGCCCTGCCACAAAACCATTCTCTCAGAACCCTCTTCCTCTGGGATTTCAGTCCATTAGCTTAAGCCCAGTCTATATATGTGGGCTCTGAGACAGACAGGTTTGAGCAGGCACACTGGATAAAGTGATGCTTCAGGCCTCCTGCTGTGCCGTTTGCGTGTGTGTGTGCTGTGCATGTAAAACCTATTATTATGCCTGTAAAATAACAATATACAGCTCTGTCATTATTCAGGAGGCCCGCACACACCACTTCAACATAAGCTTTACTCTCTTCATAGAAAATAAGCAAACAAAGAAAGAAATTCTGTTGTCTCTCTTGTGTCCCAGCCTAAAAAAGTGGCTGTCGAGTCATTGCTAGCCTCTGATTGGCTGCTCAGCCTGCAGTGTAGATAATACAGTGTGGTGGGGATGTTTGCATGTTCACTGAGACAGGCTACTCAATTAAAGGTCAAGCACGACAACGAGAGGTCAGATGTAATATTCTTTGCTGTCGTGGTTGGGTTTGTGCAGGCCCAATGCAACCCGGTACGGTGGATGCTCCATGCTGGGGCAATGCGTCTTTCCGGTGATTCCGGAGGGCGCTGGAGTCCGTCGATGTCGGTATAGGAAGTGGATGATGACGGCCAACGCACAGAGGGTGATGAACACCACTGCAGCCACTACTCCTGTTTATTAGATGAATGAAGATGTGGAAATTAGTGTTGCATGTGCTTCCATTTAAATGGATGCATGAAAACATGCTAAATATTAAAAATTTATACTGATTCAGACTCAATGTGGTTTGAATGAAATGGTGTGGGTTTGGATCTTGAGATGTATTAATATTTCCATCATTCTACAATGCAGTGCTGCAGTGGTACAAATGAGAACATCATGAAATAAAACACTAAAGATGTATGAGGCTGTACAGTTTCATTTCTGAGGATGGTCTATTGTCAGATTTGGGTATTATTCTGAAAAGCTTTTCCAAAAGCACAATATCATGGGGATCTATACCTCCGATAAGTGCCAAGTCATTTTGATCTGCCTTTTTCAATGGGTCTTTGCCTCTGTTTGATTTCGCTGAGTCATCTGTAAGCAGAGAAAGAGAGCAAGAGGAAGACAAAGGACTGGCTTTTGTGATTCTTTTCAGCAGGCTGAAAAATACTGTCATCATTGAGTCTCTCTGCAGTGTGGAAACATTTAAAGAATCATTTACCTGACCGTGTGTGTGTATTGCTCAAAGTGTTCGAGCTGGAAATCGTCCCGCAACTTGATGCTTCCAGGCGGCCGATAACAGTAACTAATGGGCTTTGGCTGTTCTGCAGGGCTGCCTTCAGCGGGGTAGCCTGATTAAACTGCACGGAGGACAAGCAGCCAATAAACCCTCTCAATCCAGCCTGGACCAGTTCCTTATCAGTGATGTCACTATCTGAAACAGGAAAAAGAATTGAGCAACTGAACTTAAATTGTGATGTTAAAATACATTCTCCCATCCTAGTTTAATATGCAGAGACAACTACACTACAGTTCAAAAGTTTGGGTTGGTAAGATGTTTTTGTCTCTTGCGCTCGCCAAGGAAATATTTCAAAATGATTACAATTTAAAGTAATATTTAACAATGTCATTTATTCTTATGATGGCAAAGTTGAATTTTCAGTCTTCAGTGTCACATGATCCTTCAGAAATCATTCTGATATGCTAGTTTGGTGCTCAAGACGCCTTTCAGAGCTGAAAACTGCTTAATATTTTTGTGGAAACCATGATACATATTTTTCAGGATTCCTTGATCCTGATATTCTTTGATTTGGGGTGGAATTATCTGTTTGTCTGACTAATGGGAGACAAAGAGAGAAATGTTTTTGCAATTCCATCTGGTGACATCAGTGGCATACAAATTATGCATTTCACCTTTAACTGAATTCAAATGATAAACTGTTAATGAAACCACTCATCAGCCTTCATTTTAAAAGTAGCAGACTGCAGAACCACACAAGTAACCTCTGCTTAATGAACTTTTTTTCCTTTTAAAAAAGCTTCATTAGTAGTGTCTAAAAAGCCATTCTAAAACAGAATAAATTAGCACATTCAGTGCTGGTTCCTTTTCCATTTTGCATCTGTAGTAACTAATAGGATTAAAAAGGGTTTGTTGTAGTTATGCGAGTGTCCTAATCGTTCTCTAGCTTTATTTTTTATCAGGTAAAAATAAACTGTCTCCTAGGCAACACTGAGAAATTCCATTTGGCTTTCACTTGGCAACTCACCTGTGACGGCGCTGTCAAAAGTGTGCACACCATACATCTGCCTCCCAACCCAGTCAACCACCCACCCTTTCCTAACCTGCCTGGTTTCAGACACCTGACGCCACATCAGTGAAATAGAAATGTGTGAAATGGCACACAAGGAACATGAAGAAATAGAGTCCTCTTCAAAAGCCTGCTAGGAACTCACCTTGGATTCTCCCCAGAATCACTGACCTCACCGGGCTGAGGGCAGAGCCAGGAGACAGGCTGTACTGCTGGGTTACTGTGCTGTCAATCTGGAAGGGCACAGATATTGTGGCAGATATCTTGTAAAAGATTTATACCAACACTAAGTTTCAATCAGTCATGGTAAGCACAGGAAAATACATCTCAGTTCATTGTGACATGCTTTTAGAAATATCATGCTAGCACTTTATTTTACAGTCCTGTTCCCCATGTACATACTATGTACTTATTCTAGCAATTTAAATAACTGGTTAATAACTACTAACCCTGAACCTACCCTTATAACCATGTAATTACCTTATATTACCCAGCACTTTCTTTGTAAGTACACTGCAAGTGCACATACTGTAAAATAAAATATAATTTAGTATGTTACAAGACTTTTGAGACAAGCATAAAAGTCATCCATTCTCATTCCTGTAAAAAAGTACCCTAGTGAAAAAACTTCTCAAAATGTATTTAAAATACATTTATTTCATTTGAAGTATACTGCAAACCCATTAATATATTAACTGACATATCGATTGAGACTTACTGATATAAATATTAAAATTAAACGTTATTTGAAGTACTTCTTTATTGCACAATGCACATTTCTTAATATTAAGCCTAAAATGTGTTTAATATCACTATTAGTAAGGATAGTATGATCTCTGTGTAATATCAGTCTTTAAATGCACGATTTTTAAAGTGTACCAAAAGTATACTTGCAATAGTTCCACTTCAGCACAATCAAATATACTTAAGTATATCTTTAGTTGGACCTCAGCACTATTTCTGAATAACTAAAGTTTACTAAGTACAAAATGAGTTTTTCAATTTAGCAGGCTTTAAGTATACCAATTTAGTATACAAAAAGTACAATTGCAGGGTATTTATATTAAGTACATAAATATGTAAATGTACTTGTAGTAGCCTACACTTAGCATAAAATAAATGTATTTCAAATACATTTGAGTGTATTTATTTTTCACTAGGGTGAAGTATAGGATGTCAAGTAAAACATCTTTGGAAATCAGACATTGGCCATTGCGTTAACACCTGCTGCTATGGAGACAAAGACTCACCTGAACAAGGAGTTCCTGTCCCTTTCGATTGATTTTGACCCAGTGGAACCGTCCATCTGATAGACTGGCTGACTTTGGGCTGAACGTTTCTGTTCTTTTTTCTTTGTTCAACAAGTATCGTATTTGCAGGCTGCCTGGGAAATCAGAGTAAAAGCTATTGACTTAAAGGCATACGATATTTGTTTGATACAATGAATGCAGTGTTGTAGCATGACAAGAAGGAATAATGCTTTAAATTTCAACATGTTCAAGTCCACAATGTAAAGTGTTTTTGTATCACCATAAAGGAGTATGTGATAATAACCATCTTTTACATGGCTTACCAAAGAAATTAATGGACTAGAAATATTCATTTGATTTGAAGTCATTCTATTATGTGATAAGAAAATACGATGTGTGTATACGACAAACATTACACTAGCAGTTAAGAAGGAAATTGTTTTCTTAGGACAATGTCAATTATACTGTTCAGTGATCATGATATAAAAATATTTGAACACAGATCGCTGCAATTGACTAATCAGAATTAGTATTGCAGAAAGCCATGCCATTTCTTATATACACGCACACACACATAAAAAAACAAGTAATAAAAACTCAGTGAGTGTTTTAGCGCAATTTTCTGACGTCATGGGATCACAACACTTAAGAGATAGTAAATCTTTTTATGTTTTTTTTTTTTTTTTTTTTTTTTTTTTTTTGTGTGCGTTCACGAAATTAGACCTTCCTTAACATAATGCCGAAAACCCGAAGTCTCTAGGTGGTCTGGTTGAGGAGGAGATAGAAGTGCAAGATTGGTGCGCACAGACAGAACAGAAATCATGAGTTAACAATCGCAATTTTGTCCGTTGGAAAATTGCGCTAAAAAATTAATAGCACCTTAGAAAATATGTTTAAAATGACCATTGAAATGTTTAGGGTTAGTACGATTTAAAAAATAAAATAAAAAATTACTACTTTTATTCCGCAAGGGTAAATTAAATTAATCAATAACATTTACAATGTTACAAAATATTTAAATTTCAAATAAATTCTGTTCTTTTGAACTTTCTATTCTATCATTTCTATCATGGGTTCCAAAAAAAATATTAAGCAGCACAGCTGTTTTCAACATTGATAATAATACACAAGCTTTCTGAAGGATCATGTGACATTGAAGACTGGAGTTTTTTTGGCCATAAATTTGGCCATTAGTCAAAAACATTTTAAAAAAATCTTATCAACCCCAAACTTTTGAACAGTATAGTCAACAGTACATGAGATGAAGCCTCCAGTAATATCTGTGGCCCAATAAAAGCGTTTTTCTTTTAGATAGAGCAAGATAAACAAATGACTGAGTGCACCTTTAAGGTGCAATCTGTAGTTACCAAAATAGGAAATAAAACACACTACTCTTTAGTCATAATTAGGTTATTTCACTGCAATTAACAATTTGAGAATTATGAATGCTTGAACATGTTTAACAGTCATTTGGGATAACAGGACCAAGCAAGTCTGCAATCACCTCTGCACTTGAAAAGTTCTCATGTGAATTATCATTTCTCTTGTAGGTGGAACAAGACTAACTCCATCCACTAGTTCTCCCTTCTCTGTCATTAAGTATTCTTATAGCCTTTGCTTGTTTCCTAGCTTTAATTCATTGATTTCCACGATCAGTCTTTCCTTAAGCATATTTTCCTTCATTTCTGCATTTCCTGTGCCTCGCCTCATTGCTTCTTACTTTTATCACCTTTCTCCCTTTTTCTCCCTTTTTGTCAAACATTGATGTGCATTGCCATCTGCTGTGCAAGACATGTTAGCCAGTCATGTGTTCTCACAAATTATTTTCTGCTAAATGGAAAAAAGCAGAGCTGTGAAAGAGTACTGTAAATAGTGATGAGACAATGGTTGCAAGATCCTTCAATTTAGATGCCATGTGTGTTCTTTTGATAAAGGATGTGGGTGTAACTGAGTGAGGAAAAAAAAAAAAAAAACTAAAAAGGAAAATTTATGATGTATAACTTTTTCTATTCTCTAAAAATGTAACCTGCATTGATAAAAATTCATTATTGAATCTCAAAGGAAGACAGATATTGCACATTTATACTACTCACATACTATTCACAGGAATCATTTTTTTTCATCATTTACTCATCCTCATGTCCCTCCAAACCTGATTTTTTTTTACACAAAAACTAATACTATTTTCTGGCTGCTCTTTTCTAGTCAATGAAATCAGATAATGACTATGGTGGAAAAAGACTAAATGCATACAAATATTAATTGCCCTTTTTTGAGCTTGATACAGGTTTGGAACAATATGAAAATGAGCAAATGATGACTGTTCCCCAAGTTTTAGAGTAACGTATGACTTGGTACCGTTTGATGATAGCATAACAGCCATATAATGCTGGTCAAGAGTGTGAGCTGTCAGGATCAAGGCTGGCACATGACTCGTCAAGAACCCAAACGACACTTTCTCTTGAGATTTGGTAACTTCTGCATTATGGAAGCCAGCCGGTGATTTTCTGACTTCCTCATTCAATATTCCGGAAAATGGCTCCTGGAGAGTGTACAGGACTGAAGATCCACTTTCAAAGGAAGCTGCTAGAGCTGTGATGGACACAGAGAGACAAAGAAGTCCCTGGTGAACTTCACTGAGAACATCAGCATCATCATCATCTCTATGCAAATTCAGATTGTGCGCAAAGGCAATGAACTACGTCTCATCTGTCATTATTAGAGCTATAAAAACAACAACATTAGCATTGTTTCCTCCCCAACCACAGTTGAGACTGTGGCAGAGAGGTGTCCTACTGATTCTTTCTGTCTCTTCTCATTTTCTGGTCATCTATTCTAGTTAGCCGTAAACTGCAGTGGCTTGAGCGGACCCGTTTTGACATCGCATTGTGAAGAAACAAAGCCATTACATCACTAATCTGACTGACAGGCTGCTGGATGGGTATGAGGCAGAGCAATGGCTGCTATAATTAAATTCAATTTGTCAGTTAAAGCTTTTCTGCCAAAGCCTGTCAGCCCAGCCTCAAGGAATTCAAGGTGAATACGCCATCAAGGGCATGTTGTCATCCACCGGCAGCCAACCCTCCTGATCTAATAAAAAACTAAAAATGGTCTGAAATAGTTGAAATTTCCATAGAATATATAGTGGGTTGACTTTCATACCTGTTGTACACATTTTTGGTACAAATGTCTCCCACAGTGTGAGACTCATGCCATATCCAACAGCTCACAGCAAGTTGTGGCTTAAACGGATATTAAATCATTTCCTATAGAGCCCTGATTTAATTTCTCTCTGTAGGCTTTGATCTAATTGTGTGATTTTACAGTGTAAATCCAATAAAAACACTTCCTCCGTCAAAAATGCCAACATTACGGCATATGAGAACTACAAGCATCTGAGGTGTGCTTGTGGTCCAGAGTGCCTATTTCATTCATTCTTTTTGATTGGTGCAATAAGACCTATGAAAGAGAGCTGGCCTGGGGGCCATCGTAACCTCACCTGTTCTGCAGTGTGGCCCATCGAAGGCTATCTGTGTGCAGTCGCAGGTGTACCTGCTCCTCTCTTCCACACATCTCCCTCCATTATGGCAGACGCTGTCACTTGTGCAGTGACCCGGACAGCCTGAATTCACCCCAGGGGTGGTCTTAGCACGCTCATAAAGGTCAAGGGTAACCCCATTAATGGTGAGGGCACGTAAGCATCCCAGAAAGCCATTCTGCCTAGAAGCCGTTCCTCCTATTGGGGAGATTAAAATGATTAATTGTCTTAGGCAATTTATAAAGCCAAGCACTTTGAAGTTAATAATAGTGTCATTCTCAGGAAATGATGCCGTTTGGGTGCTACAGTATGTGTGTCCCAATCACTTACTACTAACACAATTAACTGATTTCTTATTATTTGATAGTCATACTCCATAGAGTGTGTACACAGCAAAGGAAAAATTAAAATGAAAAATTTGATTAATATTAAATAAATGTATCTGAATCTCACCATTACACTTTAATAACAAAACATTTTACAAAAATGTTGTTTTTACTGACATGAAAATCTCATGCCTTCATATAGATTTTTCTAAAATGCTTTATTTGTCTTTGTAGATTCTGTCAAACTCTCTAAATAATAGTTTGATTTTTGTGACAGCATATTTGAGGGAGTGACAACATAACATCTGAACAGAGGCAAGTTACTAAACAAATATCGTTCATGGCATAAAACAAGAATTCTGACTGTAAATAATATGGTGTAGCGAAATTATATTTTCTGCACTGATCTTCAACCCTGTCACATTTAACCATGCCATGCCATGCCATGGTTTCTGACTTGAAATATGATTACAGATTCCTTCTGTATAACGAGCTCAATTTTCTCTGTTCCCAAGGGTATTCTTAGCTAAAGTACACTCAATATTATTATAACATTGCTAGTGACATTTGCATGTTTGCGCACCCACAAATAGTTGACTGCTGAGCTGAAGCCGATAGGGTCTTTCAGACGGTGCTTCGGTTAGCGTCAGAGGCAGCGAGTCAACCTGCAGAGAAGCTTCTTTCACATTTCGCTCAGCACGAATATAATGCCATTGACGATCATTTAAGACTACAGGTGATCGAACGGTAAGAATTACTGGTCCATCCCCAAGGTCAAAGGTGAAGTTCACTGTAGAAGGAGCTGAGAATGACAAAAACAGTGGTATGTTTATCTCACACTTTGCGGTTTAAACAAAAGTATGACTGATTTTCACTGAAAGTTCAGTGAATGTTCTTCTTTTAAAGAAGTGCTCAGAGGCTCTTTCAAGAAACTTGCTGAAGCCTCTATTTTCAGGTCAGACGCACTCGATACTAGTGCATTTCCCTTCAAGCATAAAATGAACTGTTATGCCACTGTTTTTGTCTTGCTTTCAAGTTAAAATATCAAATATATAAATAAATATACTTAATTCAGCATATATTTTCTAGAAACAAGAGTTATTTTCTCTTCAAGAAATGTTGCAATTTCTCTTCTGCAATTTTGCTTCAAGTAAATGCACATTTATAATTTAGATGTTTTCTTGGAAAACAAGAATAAGAAAAATAATGTTTTGTTTTTTTACAAGTCACATTTGATCAAGCACTCACAAATAAGTTCCAGCTTTATAAAGTCTCTGACACCCTGATTCTCCAAGAAGACTCCTGAGAGAGCACTGGTTTTGAAAAAGAGTGAAATATCGACGCTCAGTTCGGCTTGCAGGGTGGGGAAGTGCAGATAGGAGGATTCCTGGTAAAAAGATGCAGTGTTCCAGAAAAATCCTGTAGCAAAGGGACAGGTGAGAAAACACACAGTGTGTTGAAAAGCAAATTGTGCTCTGAATTTGATAAAAAAGGGTCCATCTCTTTTGCATTTTGAAATATGAAAATATATTCAGTAGAGAGCCGTTTTACCCCCCATTCCCCTTTTAAATTTGGTAAACAAAACACCCACGGTTGCCGTAGCAACGCAGCGGTCCAATATGAAGCTCAGCCTGTGAGTTTGTCCGGTTTGTGTCTCCGATGGCGATCTCACTAAGGGGTAAATGGTCTTTATAAGACAGCACACCAGTATCATTTGCCCTGCAGGAGGAGAAAGAGAATGAGAGAATGTGGAAGAGGAGAAGTAATGAGCAAAAGGCCAGTATAAAGACAATTGCCCTCCGAGGAGTGTGTATGCTTCACTTGTTGCTTAAAAAACGGTAATACTTGCCCTATGGCGAGTATTAAGCTTTGTGCTTGTCTCACTCACTTTAACAGAAAAGCTAATGAAGGGTTTTAAAGTGTGAATCCAATACAGCATTTTAATTGACTAAAACTCTTCAATCTGTCTCAGATTTCTTTCTTTCATTCTATGAAAAACAACAATCCTATTATCTTAAAAATAGGAACAACTGCTCAAGTCCATTGGGCTATTTTTTTACCCGAAGGTTAAAGGTTTGTCATATTGCATAAATTATATTTGACTGAAATGCTTTTAAATATGTTATATTCTACAAATGATAAAACTGGCATGTTTTGTAAGAGAAAAGCCTTTGAGCTCCTTTATGAAAACAAACTGTGTTTATGATTACTACTCTACAGTGATTTTCAAGTTGAAATTGTGTATAATGTATAACAGTGACTATAAAATATTTTAGGTATGGGATTGGCATATTTTGAGTTTTGATATGTGGGCTAGGGTCAATGGGCTAGTTTTGATTGGCCATTGGGATTTTTTTTTTTTTTTTTTTTTTTTTTTACGCAGACCTGGCAAGTCTGATTCACTGTGGAATAAAAATGTACCAGATGTCTTGGTCTGCATCACAGTTGCAGAAGTAATTCATGTCCCTGCAGTTGCCATCCAAGCTACAAGAACACTGCTGGACCCCAGGCAGAAATCCTCCCCAATATGTTCGTTTCACTCCGTCTCTATCCAGCCACCACGACAGAGGTGTTCCATCTGAAAATGGACAAAATGCCCCAAGGATAAAAATATTTTTTTATATTCCTATATTCTATACATATCATATTAAATAATTTTGCTAATAATGACAGCACTGTTTGGAGTCTAATGTAATTAGTCATGCATGATGACATCTGGTATCCTGCTCCTGCTGGTCAGTAATGGGCTCTGAGGCTCCTGTCAGTCAAGTAGCCGTTATAGTAGCGCTACAATGTGCGTGACCAGACATCTGCTATCACAGCGGTGCAGAGATCTGGCCAAGAGCTTAGCTTAGCCAACGACAAATGGCAATCAGATATGCAAGATGTCTAGTGCTGGAGGTTCACATTTGAACAATGTTTGATCAAAGGTTGATCTTTGCTCAAAGGCTTTATTGGATCTCATTCCCATTTTTCAAATCAAAATGAATCCAAAGAGTGAGCCAAATGTTTGAGGAGAAGTTAACTCCAACCCAGTAAAAAGCCTAAGCATATCAACCCCACAGAGTCAAAAGTATTAAAGCAGTGTGCAGAAAAAATCATATGGAATAATTTAGCGTAAAAAGCTTATAATCTTTTTTTAAGGCTGTATGCATGCCTTTGCAATTCAAATGCTCTCATCACGTCCCACAACCATCCCTGCATGACAAAAATTACAGCATAACCACTTTTTAAGTGAACATCATCATTCACCACACATCGTCGTCGTGTCACACTTGAGCCCCTTTAATATCGGTGGTAATAACCTGCTGTTGTGAATCATTTAGCTGTGAGGTATGTTTTTGTTCCTTTGCAGCATATTAGCCAAATTTAGAGCATTAGAATTCCTGAGGTAACATAAATCACACACTTCATAAAAAGACAACATTTCAGCGGTACAGCACACAAAACAATGAGATAAACTCCAGAATAAGAAAGCAGAACCAACCCCAGGTGTCAAAAAGCCGAGACTTCCTGCAGCGATATATCACTTCCTGTTGGCAATGTTCTGAGGAGGTCACGAGCGAGCGGAGATGGTATGGTGAGATGGTGTAGTTGAAGATGAGAACGAAAGGGCTGCGTGGAGTGGATCCTCGAATGTCAATGGGCCTCGTGTAATCGTGCCCCACCACAGTCCAAACTTTATCTTCTGTGCAAGAAACACACACACACAAAGAAACAGCACACTTGAAAAACTAGTAAAGACTGAAATCCCCATTGACTCCGAACGTGTATCAACCCTCTCAAGCCTGCACTCAATCGACCGTATGTGCTTGTGAATGAAAATGAGAGATTAACGGAGTGATGGAGTCGTATGCAAATACCTGATGAATATTAAGCAGAGAACAGAAGGTCACTCTTTCAGGAGGGTGTGAAATGATGAGAGTGTGGTAGTCTACACTAGCACCTTTCCCTATGCACATTGAAATTGCTACGTGTGATGTCTAAAGGTGCCGGTTTGTGGTGTCTTGCAGAATTAGCATGGCTAATAGCTCCTGTAATTGGGGTCAGTTTCAAACGATTTTCTTGCCAGTGCTTGTTGGCGTCGCTTGAGAGAAAAGGTCTATTTGTATTGGGTCTACAGATCTTTAAATGCATTCAGCGTGACAAAGCTAACTTTGCAATCTGAATAAAGCTCAGTGAAAGCTGACTTGGTAAAGTAAAGCCAGCTTAGCTGTGCCAACGTGCAGCAGGTGGTCACAGCCTATGACAGCTTCCCTGTGCTTACTTTTCTCAGCTCGGCTTGCAGCGCCAATAACATCTGAGCCAAAACCTGCTGCCTATGAAACTAAGAAAAATTAAGCTATCAGTCTCAGCTAGTATGTGCTGCCAGTCTCTGCAGGCAGAAACGCATCTTGATTTTTTTCTTTCTTTACCTGCACTCCTCCCTGCTGCTGACATAATGGGGCTTGAATTTCCCTGCGTGATGATATAATGTATTACAGTCTTATCTCAGAGACAAATCTGCCCAGCATCTGATGCAGCAGAGAGTAATGTCAGAGGCCAAAAACCAAGGTCAGTGAAATTGGTGATGAAACCTGACAGGAGACGTGAGAAAACACATTGTTCCTGAGGCAGATGATACATCTGCTTGCCCCCACATGTCTTGGAGAGGTAGTAAACCATTTTTTCCCCCCATTTTGCTATATATTGTATCCTGTAAAAATCCTACAGTAAAAACCTGTCAATTGGTTACCTTACCATATACAGTACATGGGCTTAGTCAAGTCAAGTGAGCTTTATTGTCATTCTCTTTTATATGTGGAGACATACAGTGTAACGAAATGTAATGCCTCGCAGGACCACGTTGCAACATATTTAAACATAAATATAAACATGTAAACAGTAGAAGAATAACATAAACCTACATAGCTAACCTACTGAAATAAGTAATCTAACTATAAATATATTATATATAATCAAACTATTCATATACAGTACTAACTGCACATATAATTAATCTAACTATACATATACTTTACTTAAAGACTATACATATACCCTGGACATCATATTAACATCATATAATATGTTTTTTTTTTTTTTATTTACAAAAATGTAATTGGTAAAAGGGCATTCCCAGAAGTCCCTCTGTAACATCGCATATGCTTATATTTTATTTAAATAGTTTTGATTCCTCTCATTTTTGTTTTATGTTACATTACAGTGTAATGTTACTACAAAAACAGCACATACAGGGCCAGATCTACTAAACAGGGCAAATAAGCATGACGCTGCATTCCCATAAAAGAGAAGATGGAACCAGAAAGTTCTGCGGGTGATCTACTGACAATGCGCAAATTAAAGAATAAATGCAGCCATGTCTAGCCAAAATGAGTTAAGACATGCTTTTGGTATTAAATAATGGTGCAAATACAAGAAAATTGACTACCGCGAATCATAGTAAAATCACGTTGCGTGATTTATTCAAATACTTTCCTCCAATAAATGTTATGCCTTAAAGGGAAACTCCTACACATGCAATAAGGTCAGCAACAAAAATAACTGTGTTGTGCCCACAGCTTTTCATTGCCAATTTTTCACGGCGTGTCTTTAGTAAATCCTGACAATAGTTTTTCAACGCCAAAAGAGGGTTTGCACTGGCACAAGCTGTTAGTAAATCTGGCCCATAGGGTCAAATTCATTCACTTTTGCAGCCCTTCTGCACTGTATTTCAATGCAAAAAACAGAAATTCTCACAGCTATCACGCGCAGTTTGTAGCAGGAGTAATTGCTCAAATGATGAAGAAATTATGGAAAGATTATAATCCGTCATACATCACTGGAAATAAACAACGCTAGCAATAGGCACAAATTACTCTTAGTGATTTGTCCCACAGTCTAGAGAAAACACGAAAACATCTAAACCACAGCAACATCACACCATCTAGATGTCTTGGAAACACTAATCAACTGCTTCGTTGGATCCAGTCTAGCTGAATCAGGGATGTTTGTGTGGTGCTTGAGCAAAAAATCTGCCTCACCGGAGGCTCCATGGGAGAAGGTTGGCCAACCCTAATCCAACCTGCTGAACTAGACAGCCGCATGAGATGCTGAACTCACTTAATGAGACGTGTGATTTCTCCAGGCAGTCCCCCCACACATGCTGAGGTCACACCTGTCCTTGCACTGAATCAGGTTTGTAAATGAGAAGTGCTGAGGTTTGAGCTTCATCATTGAATAATGTTAAACATGATGAACATCAGTGTATAATACGTCTAGAAATGTGCAAAGTTGGGTATGTATAATTAGATCAGTCACCTGCCATGGTGCAGTTAACTTGAGTGTGCTCTAGCGGTCCACTCCCATCAAGGTCGATTGTAAACACACTCGACTGGCTTCCTGTTTTCCTGAAGGCCTCGCAGGATCGCTCATATATTGCTGAAAATGATGAATCAAAGAAATCATGGAAATAAATCTGCTGCTGTTGTGTTTATGCTGTGTTTGATTACAGAATGCTTGCATTTTGGAACATCAGCATGCTTGGCACAGATATACAGTACTGAGCCTGTGGGAGGTAAAACAACAACAACAACACTAAAGTGAGATCAAGAACATTGTTTTTTTTTGCCTTAAAGTTTGAGCTGTAATCATAAGAAAAAACATTTGTCAACTTTTGTTAATCAGCAGCATCATTCAAACAGAACACTCTGCCTGGCCAAAAACAGCCGATACCTGTTAAATCAGTCACAAATAAAAATAGTGTGTCACGTGCAAACAAGTCTTCTTTCATTTATATTAAATTAACTTCCCTAACCATGACATTGTAAACAGTTAATTTAGCAAACAGAGGTAATTACTGTTTTCTTGGGACCTGTTTGCCACAACAGAGAAGTCCTCTGTGCGGCAGAGAGAACTAATTTGTTGCACGTGTTGTTTTGCTGACGGTAAATCGCACAGCAAGACTTGTAAAAAGAAAATATCACATTTATTTGTCTTTTAATGCAATAAGTCTAACAGATGGCATTGTCATGCCTCTCTCTCCTCCAGAGAACATGTACAGTCATGAGCGTATGATGAAACCATGCATGTGGCGGCAGATTAGAACATATTGATCCAACAAATTTGATTACAGCAAGGAAGCGTAAAAATACATCTGGTGAAAATAATTACAGCTTACTCAAAATACTATAATAGACACAGATGCCAAAATTAAATGGATAAATTGGTGAGTGCATAGTTTCAAATCACTGTTACACTTGCAGGTGTCAAGTGATGCATTATGCATGCCATAATTAATGTTAATGATTTAAAGATAAAGGGTAAGCAGCATTGGCCTATTCCAATAAGTATCATTTACAAATAGTTTATTAGAACAATAAAATAAAAATATGGGAAAAGTTGGACCTCACCAACTTAACTGAAATTTAATACCAATTTAATTTAGGCTACTTTCTTCCACACAATAGTGGCACCTGTAGATGACAATTACCTACCACTCTAAAACTTTTGAACACTTTTTGTGTTTGTTTATAGTTCATGTTTTATAATTAATATTTTTTAATAATAAAAAGTTATAATTCTGACAATGCATCTGTGATATCCGAAATAAATCCAAGTACAAACATTATTCATTATTCAGTAATGTGCTGAAAAACAGCAAAATTAAACTCGCATCTGAGTAATCAAACATACATAGGCTGTTTTGGGACTTTGCATAACTCACAGTTGTGGCAAGTGGCTCCTGTGTATCCTGTTCCAAAACAGTCACAGTAAAACTGGTCCCATGACTGGATGCATTGACCACCGTGTTCACACAGATTGGGCAAACACCTGTTGGGACGAACACGTTCATTTGAAATGATAATTTATTTAGATTTTTAGTTTTGGTAATAATAACCATTTTTATTTCTCATACCCATCTTTTTTATTATCATTGTATGTAATATTATTACAAACAATACTATTATTAAATATTATTCTATGCTTATAGGTTATGAGTTGGCCCACATTGAATCTGCTCCTGAAAATATTTCCATAGAATTGGAATGGCCATCATTCAAAAAGTTCTACACAGTCCCTGCTACTTGCATGTTTGATTTTTTTAATATTTTGACTGATTTGGTTATCCTTCAAGCTAAAAAAGCTTTGTTTAACCCATTTCATTAACTGTTAATTCTATTCCATTAACAGATTTTCCTCCAAAACTAGCATAGAAAAGGCAAATAAATTCTGCCAATTTTATCCGGGCCTGGTTATGAGCCAAATTATATAGATGATCAGATAGATAGATTTTTTAAGTCATGCATAATGATTCACATAAAAGTAGTAAGACAACTGTGTGAGCAAGAAATCAATGGGGAAAACTGACCTGTCTTGTATGTTGCAAACATCAAAGCTAAGCTGGCTAAAGTTGCTCAGGCTTTCCTGCTGAATCTGAAGGAAGTTGACCGGATGGTTGTTGATGAACAGGAGACGAAAGCAGCCCTGAAATCCTCTGCTGGGGTTCTCACAGATGAAATTGCTCTGGAATAAAGGGCAGCCTAAAATAATGGAAAAGTCCAACTTACTGGCTTTTAAATCAAAAACAACATCCACAACTAATACCAAGTTGCACAAAGACAAATCTCTGCAAAGCAGCTTATACAATCTCAGCAGGACTGCATTGTCTCAGAAGTAAGCAAAATGAGAGATTTAGAGGTCTTAGTTAAGACGTTGAAAGTTTGAGTCAGAGATTTCAATAACAGCATTAAAGAAAATGCATTTATCCTCTACAGAAATTGAATGTGGTTAGAGCTGCATGAATGAACTAAAAAGAAAAAAAAACTCCAAGAAAAAAATGTTTGGGAATAACAGCTGTGCGTGTGAAATGAGCTTTCCAAACCTGTATTTCATTCAGGAATATGAGGAAGGTTCAGTTGATGGAGGTTAGAGTTAATAAGGCAGAAGAAAATTGTTCTTTGCATTCAGGATAATGTTTTGGGTAATAACTGCTTTTTGCCCGCAGCCATAAGGCTAGTTAAGAAAGGAGATCAAAATAAGTTATCATCCCTGAATTTGAATATAGCCAGTAACTCTTTCCAAGAATCAGGTTAAACTAGCTATTTCCATTTCTAATGCCATACCTCCAACGTAGATGGTTGTTTTTTGCACTTTCTGGCTAAGGCCAATGATTTCCATGGAGACAGGCTTCTGATTGTTGACTGTTAAAGACACTTTTTGACCCTTGACCTCGACGGCTATGGAATGCCACTGTCCATCACTCAAATTCTGACCTGAAACACAAACAGTACAGGCATAACAAGGCAGTCTGCCCAGCCTCAGAATGAAAGCTGTGATAAATGAATCACGTAATCATCTGCATCGACACTTAATCAGTATACAATATCTAAAAATGTATTAACAAATGAAATGCTATTGCTCCTACATATCTTACCACTGAAAACCTGAGCAGAGTTTTGTGGCCCTCCAGAGATAGAGAGGAGCAGCCGGGTCTGGCTGAGCTGCAGAAGCAGGTTAATGGGGTCTGGATCATGAGAGAGAGGGACTGAGAACAGCAGCCCTTCCTGATTCCACGTGCGGAACTGAAGGCGTACAGTGAGACTCTCTGTAAAATAATCTGCAGGGAGCGCCAGGAAGCTGCCTGAGGAACTGAGGAACGTCACAGCGACTGACGAAGACTCAGAGCAGGAGAATGTCACATTTCCCTTAGTAAGGAAGGGAGAGAAATATGAAAGAATGAAGAGATGAATATGTGGAGAGCAGAATTAAAAAGGAAAGGACAATGAAAAGATGGAAACAAAGAGTCATACTAAATCATACTGATGTTGGGCGTGGGCACATAGCAAGTGAATTATTGAAGCAATAGCAATGTGTGCTGGCAGTTTCTTCCACCTTAGCGAACAGTTTAAAACTCTATAGTTCAGCATCTCTCAAACTGGGGTCTGTGGACCCCCCGGGGTCCCATAATGTAACTTATCAAAATATATGAATTAGAGGTATTATGAAAAACATGAAAGAAAGTAAGGCAATAATCAGATTGTGCCAATAGTCTATCTATATATGGAACATTATGAATAGCGGTGTTAGTCTTTTCTTCCTGTGATGGGGCAGACCAAAGAGAAGCCCCAATAGTTTACATTGGAAAAAAAAAAGAAGCCACATACATGCCAGTTTAATGTGTTACAAAAATACCATTAATATCTAGACAAAAAATGTTATCTAAAGTTTAAGTTTAAAGTTTAATAATCACATTAAGCCTTATAGTGATTAACATTTTTCTCCAAATTTAAGACCTTTTAAAATGATCATTAAGATTTGTGTTGTACTATTTAAGATATACATTTTTTTTTAATGATAACTTTTTGATCAAATCTAATTTAAGACTTTAAGGACACAATGGAGCTTAAAAAACCCAAAGGAGACCTCAAAGTTTAAAAAATTCTGCTATAAATCAATACCTCTCAACACTTTAATGATGAAACATTTAGGTTTCCTATTTACAACATGAGCATGGAAGCCAATTGTGCACATGAACGTGGTGGTGCTATGTTTAATTTAATTTTTGTTTTGAGGACCAATGTGAAGTTGAAGTTCTCAAATCGTTTTGAAAGTAGCTATAGCACAAAAAATAGCTATAGCACTGCATGAACATCATTCAGTCAGTGAACTCTTGGACTTTGGAATGTATTGCAATAAGCTGGTAAGATCGTTGTCTTAAAATGCCTCTGACAAGAGGGAGGGTAAGAAAAAACGATTTTTTTTTTGTATTAGACCATCAGGAGAGAGCGAGAGAGAAATGGACAAGAGGAAAGTCATCACAGCCTCTTAATTAGGGAAAGAGAGCTTTTTTATGGTGTGATGCACACAATTTCACACAATTGCAAAAGCACACTTTTAGAAGAACACACAGAGCTACTGTGATTTACCAAGTGACACTGTTGCAAATTGTATTGGATATAAATGACTTTTGTGTGAATAAAGTTGTTTAAATGACACAATACAAAAAAAAAAAAAAAACATCAACAAATCTATGCTTTTTAAGTCTCACATTGCCTTGTGAACAACAAGAGTGGGATTTGAAGTCTTCAAACTAACTAGCTAAGGTGTCATTGATTCTCACAATATAGGCATATCAAAAATTGTTATTTACAGTAACACTAGCACTTGTAAAAGTTCAAACTTACCACGGTATAGATCTGTGGCTTCCGTCTCTTTGCCATGTCGATGACATTGACACCATTGTAGTTTAGATTCTCTATGCAGCCATGGAAATTTTCATGGAGAAACGTCCCAGGCTTGCCAGGCAAAGGGATTCCTCCGAAACTGAGCTTGAATAAGGACAGACAAACACATAGAAACACACACACATACACACAAACACACAAAAACAACCACATATCCCAGAGATTAGTAACAATACAGTTTGCATAGCAGAGAATACTTCTGAAGGCAATTTTATAGTAATTTGTATGCTGGTTATAGAATGGTTATATACCAGAAAAATTCTAACTTTGCTTCCCTTGTTAACATTGGAAGCTCTTTAAATGAGCAAAGAAAAGAGAAAATAGAGAGAAAAGGAAAGTGGTAAATATTTTAGCTGTTTGTAACGAGGTTAATCTATAATAAATGGTATCAATTTTCATTCAGTATTGAACCGATTAATCATTTAAGCATTTGGGGTGTGTGCTCTCATGTTTGAAATAATCACGTATACACACAAAAGAATAAATGAAGGAATGGAAGATATGTTGGAGGTTGAAGAAAGGAAAAGGTGGAAAAGGACAGAAAAATATGGAACAAAAATAAAGATTAAAGGGGTCATATAATGGTACATGAACTTTTACAAGTTGATTGTACTGAAATGTGTGTTGGCAGTGCCTGTACACAACCATCATAAAATGATAAAAATCCATCCAGTGTTTTTTTTTTTAATCTTCTTATATGTTTCCTCCTGTCTCAAATCAAGCTGTTCGATATTGTGACGTCACAATATCGACGCCCCTCCCACGATGGCTGATTGACAGCAGCGTTTCAAACACAGACCCGCCCTCGCGCCCTCGTGAGCGAGCTGTCAATCATAGCACGCGCCGACCGGCGCGTTCATTGTTGATAGCTGGAGTGCTGAGCAGAATGGCGTCTAACGATTGTGGTGTTCTGTTCTTGGGTGTAATAACGAACACAGCAGTCATATTGATGATGTTTCTAAATCCGTACAGCTGAAGACGCAGTGGATGAGTTTGTTTTCGAAGGGAATATTCCCCACGATCAACGTCAATGCTGTCATGTTTGCGCAAATCATTTCACCAGACTCGAGACTGCTTTAACGTTACAAACGAGGGTCAGTATAAAGCTGTTTTTGCTAAGAAGCTGCTCCAGAAAAAAGGATCAGTACCAACTATTCATGTTCCTGCTGAACCTCCAGAAGAACAAGTGAGTGTAACGTTTTATTGACCTTTATATTAATCTTTATATTAATCTTTGCAAATAGCTTGCACGCTTCACAATGAATGTGGCTATTTTTACACTCAGGGTACATTATGGCATGTTTTCTATGTACGACGTTCTCAATATAATTCATAATCCCACGTTTATAATGAACAACGCGTTATGGTTATTGTATTATTATTTTAAACGGTGTACGCACAGAACAGAGGGGCGGGGTGAGCAAAGCTCATTATCATTTAAAGACACATGCACTGAAACGGCGTGCTGAAAACAGAGCTGTTTTTGACCAGGTAAAATTAGTGTTTTCTTACAATACTAATGAGAATTTTTAATTAAAGTATATTACAAATTTATATATTAGCTTGTACAAAAATGACATTATATGACCCCTTTAAAGTATATTAGGGAAACAAAAGCATCAGCTATCGGCCTTATCAAGAGGATTTGGCATTTCCAATTAATGTATTAAATTAGGCTATTATTATTTGTACTACTACTTTTATTATTACATTAATATTAAAATTCATTTGACTAGCAATAATTTTATTTCGCATCACCCCATAACCATCGCGTTGTGAGGAAAATAAAAGATGAATTAGATTAGCTTACTCATTTCAAAAACACAAAACACGAAATACTTCTCTCCTCATTTTTTCACTACTTATGTGCCAAAAGCGAAATATTAAGTGAATAATTGACTGGGGTTTGAGACTTCTTCACCACCATAACTCTAGAGCAAAGTTTGCACATTGCTTGTGTGATATCCACTGGCTCGCCTTCATGGTTTAAAATGGAAATAGTTCCAATATTGTGCGCACATTTTCTTTATAAACAATTGCTTGCAAAATTATGGACAGCGATTTAGATTTTGCACATACCCGTGCTGAGATTCCTGGAATCATTGACTTTGTTCTCTATGGTACTTTGTTT
>NC_139985.1:7370323-7426323 GCF_963993115.1 Abramis brama
CAGGCTTTTATAAGTTTTCAGTGACAGTGATTGAATAAAATGTTTTGTATACAATGTGGTTTCAGATAACAAGGGAGTGGGATATCTTAATGCATGTCACAGTAATAGACCTTATTCTTTTCTTCTTTTTGTTTTGTTTTGTTATAACAAGAAAACATTTGTTAATATTTATTTGTGTCAGTGTTTGCTGTGTATTAGGGATAGCCTTTAGTCATATTTTTGTCTAAACAAATGACACATATAATTTACAATTCAGATTTATAATAATTTACACTCAGATCACACCTCATAGTCAATTTCCAGTGTGTCCTCTTGTCCTGGACTGCGGAAGTGTTGCGTGTGTCCATCCACGGTGAAGTTGACATGTTTGTTAAATCGCTCAATTTGAACAGAGTGCCAGTGGTGGTCATCCAGCAGGCTTCCTACCGTGACAGAAGATGAGCGACCGCTAGACTGAGGCTTGGCATCGTCTGTACAGAGACAGCAGAAGAGAGACTAGGAACATAGACTTTAGAACCTAAAGGTGTGTTCACACTTGTAGTTCAGTTCTCTAGGTTATTTTTTCTGGACCAAAATAGAAAATTATACATTTAGTCCTCATTCATGTAGTGTTCACACTGTCATTTTTATCACCGGACCTAAAAAAAAGGAGCTTTTATGATGCATATTTTGCAATGAAACAAACACCCAAAACAATGCTGTGTGCTTGGGCTGAATGCACTCGTTGTATGTGCGCACATACAATGGTATTTTTTCAGGTATATCTCAGTCTGCTTGTTTAGTGCACACCTTCTAATGGCAGAGTTTACATTTATTCAAATTAACTGCACTAACAGAGCAATCGCACCAGAGTTTTGAACAAAACCTGCCAAGTGTGAACACAGCCTTAAAGTAGTGTTGTCAAAAGTACTGACTTCGGTACCAAGTCGGTACTGAAAAAAAAAAGCATTTCCCTCTAGCATTTTAAGCGCTGTTGAACGGATTCTTAAACACCTCTGATTGGCCATTGTGTTCAAACGCTCAACATACATGTCTGTGATTGGCTACAATAATCAACGCTTCTAAAACAAGTTATAAATAGACGTCTTTGACGCTCTTCACCGAGCGCTTACACAGACACACACGGTAGCATTTGAAAGCAGGCTGATATATCCGCTGATAGATGGATCTGCTGATAGACGCCTGCTTTCAAATGCTCCCGTGTGTATGTGTGTATGTGTGTAAGCGCTCGGTGAAGAGTTAAAAGAAGCGTTGATCATTGTAGCCAATCACAGACATATATGTTGAGCGCCTGAACACAATGGCCAATCAGATACATATATGTTAAACGAGTGAACACAATGGCCAATCAGAGACATATATGTTGAGCGTGTGAACACAATGGCCAATCAGAGGCGTTTAAGAATCCGTTCAACAGCGCTCAAAATGCTAGAGGGAAATGCTGGTATTGTCGCATTTTTTTTATTTCAGTACTGACTTGGTACCAAAGCCAGTACTTTTGACAACGCTACCTTAAAGCAAAGAATTCAGCCAGGCACTTCAGCAAAACTCCACCAAACTGTCCGTCCATCCATCCATCCATCCATCCATCCATCCATCCATCCATCCATCCATCACTAGTACTAGGTATCAAATACTCAGGTACTTTTCTCTAATTTCACTCTCTGATCCATCAAGATACACTTGAGTGAGAATAAAAGGATAGAAGGTCATCCTGAATAATAGGATTTCTCTTCTTATTCTTGCTTATCTTGTGTCCTGCCCTTCTCTTCCACTCACCCAAATTGAGATGCAAAATGAGTTTCCCTCTCTGAAGCTCCAGAGTGAGGAAATCTCCTCTCTGTCCCTCTCCGTGAACCAGAACCCCTTCTGCCTGATGGCTCCGGAATCTCAGGGATATCACGTCTTTCACTGTGCTGGTGGACTTCTGGTTGAACCGGTAGAGTAAGGCACTGCGACCGTCGAAGTCAGCCACGTCGGACTCTGAGGAAGACAGGAAAAGGAGATCAAAGAGAATGTGAAAACACCCTCAGAACACCCTCCGCTGCCTGAACTTTCTCTGACCTTCCAAGATCTGTTTGCTCTTGTACTTCCTGTTGATTTGAAAATTAAGCTCAGTTGAATATTTGAATGCAGTTGAACTTCAGATATTAGGTATGGTATAAAATATGCAAAAACAGAAACTAATGCAAGTGTGTGTGTGTGTGTTTACCTACATTGTGGAAAGGATAGTAAAGTAACATCACTTTAAGTGACCATGAAATCAAAATAGACAATTCTTGGTTTTTATGGAATATTTATTATAAATGATTTCTGTGCACGTTATTATTTTTTTTAAATTAAGGGTGGGACAACCTGTCACTCACATGAAATCGCATCAACAGCAAACCACAAACATCCAACGATCCAATCAATTCCCAAGGGACAAAATCAAGTCCCATCCAACACTTTTTCTTGTTTGAGAAGCTGTTTCACTTGGATATACGTCACAACAGGGAAGAAAAGCAATTTCCGTTTCATACCGACTTTAATAGGAGAAGGGCTAAATAAACATACAACACAATGGCTTAATGAAATATAAACATGCAGAAAGGATTTGTGTGATGGTCAGTTTTAGTGGTATGGGATAGAATTTATCATTAGTTCAGTTAAAAAAATAATAATAAAAAAAAAAATCTTTGATGATTTCTAAAGATCATTTCATGTAAGGTATCACTCACTGTATGTGCAGCCATAGACTTCTAGCCGTAAACCCATTCCTCCTCTGGGGCTTCCCTCAAGAGGCAGAAGACGCATATATCGAGTTCTGATTGAATGAGGGAGTTTGTGTTGGACCACTGTGTCTGTGTCACTGTTTCCTGTAAACGTCTGTAAATATACACATACAAACACACATATATAGTCATATTGGTCAGACATTCCTTAAAGGGATAGTTCACCCAAAAATGAAAATTAGCCCATGATTTACTCACCCTCAAGTCATCCTAGGTGTATATGACTTTCTTCTTTCAGACGAATACAATCAGAGTAACATAAAAAAAATGTCCTGGCTCTTCCAAGCTTTAAAATGGCAGTGAATGGCCGTGTCTGTTCTAAAGTAGAGACAAGCGCGGGATGGATTTTTCAGTCCCGCTCCCGCAAACATATATGTTACCTTCTCCCGCTCCCGCCCGCAACATTCATGCTTTGTCCCACTCCCGCCCGCATAAAAGTATAAATCGATTTTTTTCTGTACCTGCATGAAATAACTTTCAAGTTAGCCTACGTGTCACCACCACCTACGCATCAGCATAAATGCTCCCGATAAATTATTTGTTATTAAAGCATTATCAATCACAAACCACTGATAATTTAACATAAAAGCAAGCAGGCTACTGCGTGCATTGGCATGACTGAATGCGCGCAAAGTGCGCTCCCTTAATAATTCCTAAAAAGTGGACATCTCAGTTCATGGCAATCTCACAAATCTCAGTTATTATCAATGAAGCTGACTTTTGGTTGAAGCAGAGGAGGAAGTAGGATCCAAGTGCAGCAATCTTTTATTAAATAAACTCAAACCTTTACAAATACAAATGCAGACTCAGACTCGGGAACAGAACAACCACAATAGTGCAACGATGAGAACTGACAAAAGCCCTATTCGCACTGGATTAGTATTATATGGGGACCTCGTGTGATTTAGAAATTACCCACCCACATCTGAATTTTGTGTGGCGCATTCGCACGGGATAAGCGAAGCCTGTGATTTTACTCGAATTTACTGACTTATCTCCCGGATATGATGTCAGTAGGCTATTGCTTGGAAATGTCTTGTCGTTATTATAGGTCTAGCTGTATGATATATCATAAACAGAAGAATGTTCCTTACTGCATGCAGCTATACATGTCCATCTCCATCTAATCATTCTTGAATTTAATTTGATGGTTTCAGCTTTCTCTTTCTGCAAATTGTATAGTTGTATCGTATGGTGTATAGCGATATGACCCAGCACCCAAAATACTATAAAAACACTCCAACGCAATGCAGCCTCCATTCTTTGCGAAAGATGGATAAAAAAGCGCACCGGAAACAAAAACCTTGAAAAAATTATATAGTACCCCACCAAATCACACAGATGCCGATTCGCACGGGACTAATATTATCACAGAACCTCGGTGTTCGGCGAAATATGGTAGGCCATTTGCAGGGGAATTTTTACTTTACAAATTTCAGACATGGCACGGGATTAAGATCACAGACAACCTCCGCAAATATTACAAATGACTAGAGGTCACCAGGTAATACTTAAACCGTGCGAATAGGCCTAAAGACTGAACTAAACAGGGCTTAAATACACAGACACACAAGCTTAATAAGATCACAAGGGGGCGTGGCTAATAAGAAACACCCGGGGAGACTAATCAACATTAAACATAACAAGGGACTGCAAAACATGGAACAAGACTGGGGAACACAGGTTGAAAACATCACATTTATAATCAGAGGATTTGCCAGCATGCAGAATTCAGAAGCTAGTTTGGAAGCTAGTTATTTTACTTTATAAAGTTTTAAATATGGATATTTTTCTTACACAAACGCATCGCTTCGCTTCAGAAGGCCTTTATTAACCCCCCGGAGCCGTGGGGAGCACTTTTATGATGGATAGATGCACTTTTATGGACTTCAAAACAGAAACGGACATTCACTGCCATTATAAAGCTTGGAAGAGCCAGGAATTTATATATATATATATATATATATATATATATATATATATATATATATATATAACTCCGATTGTATTCGTCTGAAAGAAGAATGTCATATACACCTAGGATGACTTGAGGGAGAGTAAATCATGGGCTAATTTTCATTTTTGGGTGAACTATCCCTTTAACAGACACAATGCAAATACTGAAATCAAATATTTTAAGTACTCTCCCATTCAAAAGTTTGGGGTCGGTTCGATTTTTTTTTTAAATGTTTTTGAAATTACAGCTTTTATTTGTATTTAATCAAATAAATGCAACCTTAGTGAGCATGAGGATCTACAGTAATGTTGTGACAGTAAAATAACTGTTATCTATTTTAATGTATTTTAAAATGTAATTTATTACTATGATGGCAGAGCTGAATTACTCCAGTCTTACTGAACCCAAAATTCTGAATGGTTGTGTACCTCTTTATATGTTTATGTAAGCTGATGCTAATTTCCCTGCATAATATTAGACTTGGTTTGGTGCTGGTTCGTCTTGTAGACCACAGCGAAACAAAACAAAGCTGAATGCTGGTCAAACAGCACAGTTTAGCGACTGTTTATTAAATGCTCTACAACGAAACAGCTTCCATGCTTAAAAAGGCCCTGCAGACACCATTTAGATGCTTTGTACGATGCAAACATTATATTAGCACAAATGATCCGTTTTGAGTTTGGTTCTTTGCTCCCCAGTGATGATGAAATGAGACTAAATGATTTTCTGATGAGTTCTGACCTTCTCGGCCTTTCAGCTGTGTGCTGATTCATCTCTGCTGGGCTGTTTTGTTTTGCCATTTTTATTAAAAGGATTCTTGAAAATAAATCACTACCCGAGCTTGTATGGGGGAAGTTGCCAAATGATTTTTGGAATATGGCGGCCAGTCTGTTTTTCTTTCACTGCGTTAACGCATGCCGACAGCATACAAACCAGAATAAACTAATTTCCTTCATCTTGTCTACATCATTAAAGTTAATGAAAGATCAAGTGTGTGATGAAACAATGAGAAAATATGAGAAAACTTACAGATGGAGAAAGATCTCCCTTTTTTTCTGTAGGAGAGAGTGACTGGAATGTTTGTTCATTGCAGGGTGAATTGTAAGCCCTAGCACACAGACTGTGAGCATGAATAAACCTCTGACTAAAGATTGACAAGCTTCAAGCATGACTGTAGTGTGGTATAAATTAGTGGGATATCATTAAAAATTTCAAGTCAACAGGCATATATTTAATGATCTACTTTTAATGAATAAAATACAGAAATAAAAATAATGTCATAATTTTCCCAGAAAAGGTGAAAGCAGTCACCGTAGCTGAAAAATATACATGTATAGCTATTTCTTTCACATTTCTTTCATAAGTGCAATGTGACTGATTTTATTCTCTTTGTGGCCTGATGTCTTTGAGGCTTTTGAACTTGATATTAATCATTCATTTAGTGAGAAAACAATAGAAGAAAAAAAATGTCAAACGCAAAGAAAATTGGGAGGAAATGGAAAATAAGCTTGGATGATGAAAGGATTTATATAATGTAACAGTGCGACCATTCTCAGAAATATTATTATTATTCTCCTGGAGATCAACAAATGAGAGAACTATTTCTTTAAACCTTACAGTGAGTTTATGCCATGTTTGGTTCTTTTTGTTTTTGAGAGGAAAAGCGTTAAAATGTCACCTTTTCAGAATAGCCACAATCTCTGGAAAAGCCAGTCCTGTACTCCCTTACTCAGTTTAATATCATTTTTCATACTGGCAGATTGTGTTTGAATGACCTACACATGATGGTTTAATGTAGACAGTCTCGTACGACATACCCCCTTTACAGTATACAAATTGGTTTAATGTGGATGGCCAATTTTGACATACGTTTAGATATTTTCGTAATGACTTCTATAGTGTCATATCATTTATGCTCACAAATTTACAAGGGAGACAAAGCATGAAAAAACAGTGCAAAGCAAAGTTCTATACATAATTCAGCAATGCTCCATGTATGATTTATTCAGAGAAAAGGGGAATAATTCAATGCTTTTTGAACTTCCCCCAACACCCCAGTGGACAATGACAGGAAAACTTAATTTACAAGTGAGTTTAATCCTTGTACTGAACAATAGGCTTAGCTTGTGTGTTCATTCAGCAGAGAGAGAGACAGACAGAGACAGGTACAATAGCTTCTCAAAGACATTCATTAGTGAGATACACAAAGCAGAGAGCATTACGCAACACACTGTAAATATCACTCACTGAAACTTAAATTCTTAAGCCTTGAATTAAGCTATTAAAAAGATGATGGTACTTTGTTCAAACAAAGTGTCTGCAACTATGAAGGTTTTTATATAAAATAAAATAAAATAAAATAAAATAAAATAAAATAAAATAAAATAAAATAAAATAAAATTGTATATTCATTTCCAAATAAACATCCTAAATTTGTATAACGCAAGCTGCTCCACAGATTGTTCTCAAGTTTCCTGGATATCAACATCTCCCAAAGTATTCACCTGGAAATGTCTATCAATCTATTAATCTCCATGTAATCTTTTTATAAAGGTTAGGTTTATAACTGATTGTTGTCTAGCAACTTCCTTGTTTCTTCATTTGGCCAATGTGATGGTATTTGAACGCTCTGAACTAAAGTGAGAGGAAGCTAATCAATAGTATAACACTGTGTACTCTTTCATCCCAATATAGAGTCAATACACAGACGGCAAGTATTGATTTTTTAATTATAATCATTATTATTTTTGCATTTTAAAGGTACTGCTGACATTTTGTGTCGCTTGTAAAGTTCAATTCGGAGGTCAATTAACTCTGATCTATCGAACCTTGTTTGAAAGAGGAGGGATTAAAGTTGAGAAGGCGACGCAGTTTTCGAGCTAAAAATTATTATCTGGACTCTGGTTGTTGTGTGTGATCTTGGTCGATTCAGATTTCTTTGCCATTTGAATACTCCAAAAAAAATGTCTAGTCCTTTGTATATTATAGAAACATGTTACAGCCAAAGCTTTTTCAGTAAACAAACTCTTCACAACAGTGAGATGATCTGATTAAGCCGGCTTTACCTCAACATAATCAATATTTTCCATGGTCACCTCCAGCTCTGTGGGAACACAAAGACATGTTGGACCACACCTGACGAGTAGCCAAACAACTTTAGAGCCAGACAGAGACAGAGCAGCATACAAGAAAGGTTGCAAGAAAATATCTATAAACATGTTTCTGAACTGATTGACCTTTTTAGAGTGGTTTAATAGAATCTGTCACAATGTGAGAAATCCTCCTTGCCACATTAGCCGCTGTTAATGGCTAACGCTAAAGCTCCTTCCAGTCATTGCCATTGATTTTAAATGGACACCAAAATCTTATTATGTGGGACAGTTTGCAGAGCAAAGGCATCAAAGCGCTTAATGGAAAAAAGAAACATTATTAAAAGTCTTAGAGATCAGAGCTAAAGCACAAAACACAACACAGCTGCTCTGACCTTTTCATGATGCTGATGATTAAATTTGCAATCAAACTTCAAATGCTGCTATTAATTGTGAGAAAAAAATATTTTTTATCAGTTCACAATTTGAAAATATCTATTCCACCACCACCACCACCACCACCACCATGGATTCTACTTTCATTATGTATTTAGAGAATGCAGACATTGCATTAAAATTTATATCTTTCTTTCCAAACCACTGCACTGCGCCTGAAAAAAAAGTGCCTTATTCCATTACTCAAATGTTACTCAAAAGCTCATCATGGATGTTATGTATTGTTTTAATGTCAAATTGACTTTTATTTTTTCCCACACCATTTTCAATAGTATTTTTTTAGTCAGAGCTGAAAAAGTCTCAGTTAATCTTCTTTACCAATCCAAGCACAGAAGAACAGATAAGAGAGAGTTCTGAAATGAAATATATTGATTTTGTGTGAATGCGTACACATGTGTGGGTTTGTGCACATCTAGGGCTTTACACTTCGTGGATCACGTGAACACAAACCAGCAGTGGAGAGAGGCAGATGAAATCGATTTCAGAGACAACGCAATAAGCCCAAACTATACAAGTGACAACTAGAGTTAATGAGAGGCGCTAGTAATCCTAACAATAACTCTGCAGCGTTCTGTCCAATCTTGAGAACTGGATCTGCCACCACCAAGTCTTAGGGCTCTGACAACAACAACTCCAAAACAGCGTTAAATTATAGAGATCATCAGAGTATAAATGCATTTTTTTTATTTTTTTTTATTTGACATTTTCAAAATAGGTTTTGCATTTTATATAAAATGACAACGAGGTGACCTCTGTAGTTTTAAACAGAGCATTTCTTCTAATAATGAACTAGCAAATCGTTTTAATTTGATGCATTTCTAAATAATGCACAACCCTAAGGAGCAGGAGCCACATCAACTAGTCATAAATCAACACACCATCATTCAGCAGGAAATAAAGTGCTCCTTTTATGCCTCCCTGCTTTAAATTTCTCCATCATGCTTTATGATTAGCGTGCAATTTTGTCCAAATAACTATAATAACAAACCATTAAGACTATAGTTAAAATAATTTCTGAGGGAATTATTTTCTGGTAAAAAGAAATCAGTTAAGTTCTGAGGTGCAAGATATAGCCTACATTATACATAATGAGAAAAAAAGAAAAAAGCATGAGTTCCTGGTTAGTTTGTCTTTTTGTGAGTGAACCAGAACCTGTGTGTGTACACAGGTGACTTGTGCACAATAGACCAGCTCTATAGACCTCTGAATCTTGGTTATTAACTAAAAGCAACTCATAAGAATGGGAATTTTAATTCACTTTGAATCAATAAAATTTAAAACCCACTGTTTAAAAAAAAATCCCAGCAAAACTAATATTTTTGTGGGCGATATACAAAGTATTAAAATATTGTCTTTTAATAATTTCACAGGATAGTTAGTCAAATGCAGTTGTTCATTACTATTGAAGTTCAGTAAATGTATGCACGTGTAAATTGTTTTATACTTTTATTGCAAAAAAATAATTGCAAATCATTAAATATATAATCAGATAGATAACTTAACAAATAACCTTTTAAAAAATGTCAAACTGCATGAAGTTCAACTACTGTAAATTAGTAGCTTGTAGCTTTAAAAGACAGCGTTTCAAAGAAATGATAAAACCAGACCTCCTCACAGCTACTGCTGCTTTGATATCTGGAGAGCTTAATAAAAAACCTCTATAACTCCATTAGTGGATTGCTAATGCAAATATTGTTCTGCAATTCCTCATTCAGCAGCCAATCCCTTTTAAACATTGTACATGTACCTCACAGAGAAGCTGATTCAAATTAAAAGACTTTTCATTTAGACTAGTGCAAATACTGCCACCAGTAATATCTCTCACAGTTGCACTGTTTAAAAGAACAAAAGGACAAAAAAAAAAAAAAAATCAAGTACAAAGCAATTTAAATCAATTTTTAAGAACCAAATTCCATTCGTTTTGATATAAGTAGACACCTGTCACGGTGTGGGTTTTGTGTCTTGTTCTTGTCTGTCATGTGTTCCCCTGTCCCCTTTGCATGTTTAGCTGTCTCCTGTTATGTTGATTAGTCTTCCCAGGTGTTTCTTATTTACCACACCCCCTTGTTATCTTGTTTAGCTTGGTTGTCTGTGTATTTAAGCCCTGTGTGTTAGTTCAGTCATTGTGAGTTATTGATGTTGTGAGGTTGCATGTTCTTTGTTCTGTTCTGAAGTCTGAGTTTATGTCAAAGTTCTAGTTAATTTAATAAAAACACCGTTGCACTTGGATCCTGCTTCTTGCTTCCTGCTCTGCATCGTAACAGAATAACTCACCAAAAATGGATCCAGCAACTGTGAGTAACCAGGCCCTAAGGAGATTCCTTGCTACTCTTTTTCAAGATGGCCAGCCCATGGAAAGGTATGTGAAGGACTTCTGGGCTTGCTGCCATTTAGCGTCACTAGATGACGTCCAGCTCATGGATCTGTTCTGGAGCGGTCTGGACGAGGATATTGCTCAAATGATGCCAGAGGACTATACCGGCTGGACGCTAGAAAGGTATATTGACCTGGCCCTTTTCCTGAGTAATTCGTCATTTGCTGTGGGCATGGAGGAGAAGCTTCGTGAACCCGCAGTATCTCTTCAGCCTGTTCTTCACGTCACGCCAGCCATCAAGCTAGTCACCGGATCGGTCTATTATCGTCCAGGACTGGTATCCAGTGTGGCCGATTCCCCGCTGAGGTCAGTACGTGTTGCCATAAGGGCCATCGTGCAGGAGTCTTGTCCCGCCAAGACTATCCTGCATAAATCATGTTTCACCGAGACCTTCCTGCCTGAGTATCTTCCTGCCGAGCCTGCACTTCACGCCAGTCCAGCCGAGCCTGCACTTCACGCCAGTCCAGTCGAGCCTGCACTTCACGCCAGTCCAGTCGAGCCTGCACTTCACGCCAGTCCAGTCGAGCCTGCACTTCACGCCAGTCCAGAGCTGTGTTCACCACTGGTCCCGCCCAGCACAAAGCCTTCACCGCTGGTCCCGCCCAGCACAAAGCCTTCACCGCTGGTCCCGCCCAGCACAAAGCCTTCACCGCTGGTCCCGCCCAGCACAAAGCCTTCACCGCTGGTCCCGCCCAGCACAAAGCCTTCACCGCTGGTCCCGCCCAGCACAAAGCCTTCACCGCTGGTCCCGCCCAGCACAAAGCCTTCACCGCTGGTCCCGCCCAGCACAAAGCCTTCACCGCTGGTCCTGCCGCCCAGCACAGAGCCCTCTTCGTCGCTGGTCCTGCCCAGCTCAAAGCCCTCTTCGTCGCTGGTCCTGCCCAGCTCAAAGCCTTCTTCGCCGCTGGTCCTGCCCAGCTCAGAGCCCTCTTCATCGCTGGTCTTAACCAGCTCAGAGTCCTCTTCGCTGCTGGTCCTACCCAGCTCAAAGCCCTCGCTGCCGCTGGTCCCGTCAAGCTCAGAGCGCGCTGATCCTGATCCAGAGCCAGAGCTTCACGTCAGTCCTGCCGAGCCAGAGCCAGAGCTTCACGTCAGTCCTGCCGAGCCAGAGCTTCACGTCAGTCCTGCCGAGCCAGAGCCAGAGCTTCACGTCAGTCCTGCCGAGCCAGAGCCAGAGTTTCACGTCAGTCCTGCCGAGCCAGAGCTTCACGTCACGTCCGCCCGTCCAGAGTCTCGTCCCGCCGAGACTGAATCTGATCCTGAGCCTGAATCTGTTCCTCTTCCTCTTTCTGCGCCTGTGTCTTCGGACAAGATGGCCGAAACCACGCCTGTGTCTTCGGACAAGATGGCCGCCGCTGAGCCGGTGTCTGTTCCTGTCCCTGAGCTGGTGTCTGTTCCTGTCTCTGTGTCTGTTCCTGTTCCTGAGCCAGTGTCTGTTCCTGTGCCATGGTCGCCTCCCAAGTGGTCGTCGCCTCCCGAAGGGTCCTCTCCGCCATGGCCACCCGAGGGGTCCTCTCCGCCCTGGCCGCCTGAGGGGTCGTCTCCGCCCTGGCCGCCTGAGGGGTCGTCTCCGCCCTGGCCGCCTGAGGGGTCGTCTCCGCCCTGGCCGCCTGAGGGGTCGTCTCCGCCCTGGCCGCCTGAGGGGTCGTCTCCGCCCTGGCCGCCTGAGGGGTCGTCTCCGCCCTGGCCGCCTGAGGGGTCGTCTCCGCCCTGGCCGCCTGAGGGGTCGTCTCCGCCCTGGCCGCCCGAAGGGTCGTCTCCTCCCTGGCCGCCCGAAGGGTCGTCTCTGCCCTGGTTGCCTGCACAGCCTGCACCTCCATGGCCGTCTGCACAGTCTGCTCCGCCCTTGTCGCCCACGCTCCACGGCCCAGGCCCGCCTTGCCTATATCCTGTTCCCGGTTCCCAGTGCGGGCCTGGCCCTCCGGCCCTCCCCCAAGACCGCCTCCGCTTCACCGCCCTCCTGAACTTTTTGTTTTTTATGGGCGTCGGGAGCCGCCCATAGGGGGGGGGCTATGTCACGGTGTGGGTTTTGTGTCTTGTTCTTGTCTGTCATGTGTTCCCCTGTCCCCTTTGCATGTTTAGCTGTCTCCTGTTATGTTGATTAGTCTTCCCAGGTGTTTCTTATTTACCACACCCCCTTGTTATCTTGTTTAGCTTGGTTGTCTGTGTATTTAAGCCCTGTGTGTTAGTTCAGTCATTGTGAGTTATTGATGTTGTGAGGTTGCATGTTCTTTGTTCTGTTCTGAAGTCTGAGTTTATGTCAAAGTTCTAGTTAATTTAATAAAAACACCGTTGCACTTGGATCCTGCTTCTTGCTTCCTGCTCTGCATCGTAACAACACCACTGCATATTCTAGCTACATCTAGAGATGTACCTACTACGGTTAACTTGACTTAGATTAATCACATACACATGTATTATTCTCGTTTGTAAATCACTTTGGATTAAAGTGTCTGGTAAATGAATAAATGCTAAACATTAACCGGCTAACAAACAAGAATACTCGCTAACTTTTCCTGACATATTAATACATTTTCAACACAGCTTTAAAAGGTAAAAGTTGCAATAAAACTTTACATATATCTGTCATTTTTCTAATAAGCTATTCATTGTTTGCATTCTGATCAAATATACAAATTGTGCATCTATTCCTGCACAGTTGTCCTGCAGAGTTTATGCTGTCTTCAAGCGCACTTTCACCATTCACTACAGACATGCTTTGGGCTTACTATATAGACCATATATAGGTTATTATAATTAAATGATATTATTTTGTATTGTCTATATTATTGTGCCCTTCGTGTGGAGTACATGAATGACCAAGTGAAGTTGTATTTACTGTACAAGATGGAAACTTGGAATTCCAGATTATTCCAGAGTTGCGACAATGGAAGAGGAGTGTCAATTTGAAAAGGTGCAGAAAGCATGTCTGTAGTGAATGGCATTGCATTGGTTTGGTAGTTATTTTAACTTTAGATGCTGTATTTTAATCATTTTGAAGGCATGTACAGAACAGGATGGACATATGGAATTCATAGTTTCCCGCTTGTAAATAATAGGGTTGTGTTGAAAAAAATATTAGATAGTCGATCAACGATAGTCAGAGATATTGCCGATAGCTGATGTCTTTGACGATAATCAATCATTGACTCGTTTTCTTATTAATGCATTCAATTATTTTTATTTTCATTATTAGGCTATTATTATTATCAATGTTTTATAGATTTCAATGAAATAGTTTCAAGACAAGTTATGTGTCTCAGCAACCTACACGTCCCCGCATAAAAGCTCCAGACAAATTATTTGTTTGAAAAGCAAGCATACTGTATGCATGGTTTGGCATGGCAGCCAATACAAATAATGAATAACAATTGCCTTACCTAATGCAGCAAAATCCTGCGTTTGGACCAGGCCCAGAATCAAATCACAGAGGGTGCTTCTGAAATTAGTTGAGGGTATTTTTGTCTCATCCTTTGCTATATGGTTATCACTATCAGTCATCACAATTTTGAGAGTGAATCCCACATTTATATGTGGACGGGCCTATGTATTGAAGTATGCGGCCGCTTGCCATGCATGGAAAACACAAGTTTTATCCAAATTCTGAATATATTATATTAATTATTATATCGCCTAGACAGCGTGCAAAGCGTGCACAGGAATGTCGATGCGGGGGACATCCCACCGCCCATCAAAATCTGAACTGCCAAGTGACACCTATAGTCACAATTTATACATATTGTGCAAGTGTGTGTATATACAAGTGTGCTTGTTATAAAAGAGACATAATTTCTTGAACAGTTGTTTGAACATGGCAAAAACAGCATTGTCATAAGACACAGCATTTGACCCTCCAGGACTGAAATTGCACATCACTGATCTATTCATACATTTGTGTGCACTTATGTTTTTATACACATTTAAAATAAAAAATAAATAAAATGAAATAAAATGAAATGAAATGAAATAAAAAAGAACGAATGTAAGCCCACATTTGAAAGATGAAGGGCTGCAGTTGTATCTGAAGCAGTTCATATCAACCTGCAAACATACGTAGTGTCACCTTGCCAGGAAAAACAATCAAACTAGGTCTGCATGCACCGGGACAATGATGCGGTAAATTGTGTTCAACAATATTGGACTGGAACATATCAGGTATTGCCTCTGCATTGGACTGAATCATTTTGTCTTGCGTGCCCAAACATACAGTGCGCCAGGCAGAGCGGTGTTTATGTCTGGCTGCTGCTGTGCACAGGATATGGCCATCAAACAGTCACTTCAGTCTCTCCTGCCTGAACATGACCATTAGAGCAGGGAGAAGCTGGAGTGTAATATTTCGGCCGTTGTCTCATTTAGTGCGTATTGTCTTTGTGTGTGCACTTAAAGACTGAGGAGGATACTGAATTTAGATATAGAGTGGATGTGGTTTCCTGTATTGTTACGCTGCTTCACGTCATGCCTCATTTCAGTGACACTACAGCAGTGGCAAAGGTATCAGCACACACACACACACACACACACACCACACACGCACGCGCACGCACACACCCACACACACACACACACCACACACGCACGCGCACGCACGCACACACACACACACACACACACACACACACACACACACACACACACATACATAAGTATGATTCATAAGTATGCACTTTTTTCTTTCTAAATTTAAAGCAGTATTTAGAGCCATGTGTGTGCAAGACTCCCAGTGGCCTTGGAAACATGGATTTAGTCTATGATAGAATTTGAATAAGTAAATTACTCTGCAGTAAGCCTTACTTATTTTATAGTAACAAAAAGCATGTCCATTACATTTTGGTCTGGAATAGATTCTACATAAAAATGAAGCTGATCATATGTCATCTAGGCCAATTAAACTAGTATTTATTGTGCTTCAATTGATTTTAAATGGCTATCCAGACACCACAGTTCAAAAGAAGTGATGCACCTGAATGAAAATTCTGGGCCGAAACTGAAACTTCTTGAAAAAGTTTCTTCTTGAACCGAAACTGAAAACTGCACTTGGCCGAAAACCGATACCGAAACCGAAAATGCCTTTAAAATTTTTTTTAAAAAAAATCTTATTTTAAAATATTTTTTGTATAATTGTATTATTATAAGACGTTTTAATTAAATACAATAATTTAATGAATCTGAATTTAAAAACTACAAGCCAATGAAATAAAATAACCACACGTTTATTTAAAGGGGTGGTTGATTATGATTTCACTTTTCTAACTTTAGTTAGTGTGTAATGTTGCTGTTTGAGCATAAACAACCTGAATGAAAATTCTGGGCCGAAACTGAAACTTCTTGAAAAAGTTTCTTCTTGAACCGAAACTGAAAACTGCACTTGGCCGAAAACCGATACCGAAACCGAAAATGCCTTAAAAATAAAATAAAAATAAATAAAATTAATTTCTTATTTTAAAATATTTTTTGTATAATTGTATTATTATAAGACGTTTTAATTAAATACAATAATTTAATGAATCTGAATTTAAAAACTACAAGCCAATGAAATAAAATAACCACACGTTTATTTAAAGGGGTGGTTGATTATGATTTCACTTTTCTAACTTTAGTTAGTGTGTAATGTTGCTGTTTGAGCATAAACAACATCTGCAGTTACAATGCTCAAAGTTCAAAGCAAAGGAAGAGATTTGCTTTTAAAGAAATGGTAGGGACTACACTAAATTCCTCCCGGGTTAGTGACATCACTAACTCTAAAATTTACATAAACCCCGCCCTGGGAACATAATTGAAGATAGTTAACTCCACATCAGCAACATAAATTCATCAACTAACCATTCAGAAACATCCTGTTGCATTCTACATGTTGTCACTTCTTCTTGAGTCTCTCCATCATTGTCCGACTCCGGTTTGAAAATAAAAGGCAGAACAGTTTCTGACATTTTAGTTCTTGTCTGTGTGAGGTAATCGGAGCTGCTAACACACACACACACACACACACACACGCACACGCACACACACACACACAAGCTCTTGAAGTTCCGCCCTTTGTGCCGGAAGCAGCAGCTCATTTGCATTTAAAGGGACACACAAAAAGACTGACCCTCAAAAAGGGACAATTTTAACATGCTGTAAAACATTATCTGTGGGGTATTATGAGCTAAAACTTCACAAACACACTCTAGGGGCATCAGATAATTATTTTACATATTGTAAAAAGGGGCGCCCCTTTAAAAAATCACCCCTTTAAAGTAACACACAAAAATTAAACAGAAAAAAGGCCTATACTAATTTAATATCAATATATTATTCTTTATTCAGTTCTACACAACATTAATCAGATGTAACAGATTTATTTGTGACCAATTATCAAAATAAAGTAGTCCTACAAAGCTATTATTATCAGAGCATGTGAGCAGATAGCAGGGAGCGGATCAGTGGACGAGAGGGTAGCGTCATTTTACCAGTGTTGCGGTTTTCCGGTGAGGGTGAATGGTCCATTAGTGGAGCGTTTGGGCCGTGAGCAACTGAGAAGAGTGTGCAGCGGAACATTTAGTAGTCACTTTGAAGTTGTGCATCTTCGGAAGCGGAGCCGCTCGCAAAGTTACAAAACATGCTGTGCCAGAGTCAAACCTGATCGCTGAACACAGAGGGGAGGGGCAGCATATTTTTGGCCTTTTTTTCTCATTCGGCCAAAAAACGAAAATGCCATTTTCGGCCGCTAATTTTCGGTGGCTGAAATTTGCTGTATCCCTATTTAAAAGTTTGGGGTCAGTAAGATTTTGTTTTCGAAAGCCTCTAAAGTGCACCAGTAATGCATTAATTTGATCAAAAATACAGTAAAAACAGTAATACTGTGAAATATTACGTTTACAATCTAAAATAACTTCATTCTTCATAAACTATTCTACTATGCTGATTTGGTGCTCAAATAGTTCTTATAATTATACAAATTTAAAACAATCAGCAGCGTCATATTTTTGCGGTATCTCTTCTGTAATTTTTTTTTTTTTTTGCAGTCTAATTTACTGTTACTTTTTGAATTTTGAATGGTAGTGTGTGTGCGGAAAGCCCTTACATGGTTTTCATGCTGCTTCTCAAAAAAAAAAAAAAAAAAACAGATTAATTAACATTAACATTAAAGTGAGGCTAAGAAAAAAAGTATTTGGCAGAAAATCAGCTTGGGTACCTTTTCTGTACACAAGTAATAAAATGTACTATTCATCAATACTGCATGAAACCCACTCACTCTAGCTCTTTGCTTGGTTTGTGGATGCCTTTATAATGGTTCTCAACTGCATTCTTCTCTCTCACATGCACACAGGAGGCAAACGTCAAGATATAGATATAGATGAAAGCAAAGTAAAGGAGCGAAAGGTACTGTACAGCTGTTGAAAAGGCAGGTGAGGCAGGTATAGGGGATGGTGACTAATGTAGGATTTAATTGTCAAATCGCACCACCTTCATGCTGTGGTGAGAATAAAATGCTTTGTGCCAGCAGGAATAAAACCTCAGCTGTACTCCAGGCCCCAGAAAGCTCTCACATAGATGGTGGGAAAGAGAGAGAGGGATATCTGCGCAACAAAAACTTCATGATTAAAAAAAAAAAAAAAAAAAAAAAAAAAAAAAACCCGCGCAGCAGCATTTCTGAAATCATGACAAAAGAATGAATCATGACAAATTTTCTCTTTGTAGAATCACCGCTGTATTTTCCTGTTCTCTTCCATCCATTAGCCTCAACCCTTCCGTGCCAATAGATAATTATTTTCAAACAGTGTCATACTTTGCGTGTAGCCATACAGATGTACTTTAACAATCCAAAATCATTGACGCACAAATGCACAGCCAGAATGGCTTTGTAAATACCATGTAAGAGGCAGAATCACACCATTTGGATTTATATTGACTTACTGACTCACATGTTTACCATGATTAACAGCTAGAAGCTGGTGGGCAGTAATGATGAGAAGACCCTTATCTAATGGGCAGCGTGTTTCGGTTTAGTCAAAGTGGATGACTGTATTTTGGCGTTAAACAGATGGCATCGGATTCTGTCTGTCTGGCTCACTGGCATCTGCTTCAGCTGGCATGGCAGCTCAACTTGGCACAGACTGGCACCTCTGTGAGATGGTTTCCTCCTCTGAATGGGTAAACAAGCAAAATTCAAGGTCCTATTGCCAGTGTGTGCCCAACAATCTCAGTTTCTCCTTTCGCATGCATCTCCTTTTGGCCACACCATAGCTTACGCCATCTCGGTTGGTGACAGACTTGATATTTCAAGGTGAAAATAAACCTGCTGGAAGGCTGGAGGCTGAACAAATGGATTCCTTTTGTATTTCTATGCTGAAACTTGGTCAACCAACTGTTATACATCATAGAAGTCGCAGGTATGACAGGTATCACATGTGCACGTCTCTCAACAGGGATTGATTGATGCACAAAAATGTATCCCAGCTCAAATTACTATTATGTCTTCCCAGTGGACAAATATCCATTTTATTAATCAATAATCTAAAATAATTAAGCAAATTAGCAAGATGTCCTTCAGAATAATTAATGTTCAATTCAATGTGTCACCAGCATTTTCACAGTGGACTCTGGATACTTAGAATTCATTCATAAGTAATATTTCCTCCCATCAGTTCATTAGGAAGAAAAGCAAGAACACAAGATTGATTGACATTTCTGGGAAATTTTACTTGCACTTTCTTTTTTAGTCTGAAGGAAAGTGAAATGTACTCAAAATAAGAGGATGGAACTCAATACAAGATCAGATCCATTTAAATTTCCTCTCTGTGGAAAATCACTTCACCAAAACAAGCCACTAGAGAACTGCAGGATTAATTAACATAGTCTAATGAATCATTTGTATGTGCCGCATGCACTGACAGGTCTTAAGTGACCCAGAGTGTGTTTTATTGATCTCAGACAGGGAGAATAATTTATCAACATATTCCAAACAAAATTCCATCACTGAACGCAGTTCATCATAATGCCTTGTGCTTCATTGCATCTTGCATCAATGCCACACACACGCCATTCAGATTCCTGTAATTTGAGTCAAAATATAGGCTGGAATATTTGACAATCAAATGGAGTAAAAGACTCAAACTAAAAATAAAGTTTGCAGGTGAACCATGAATTGGTAAGTAGCAATGATCAACAACTCAACACATGAATTGGTTAGTAGCAATGATCATAGTCTTGCATTATTATGCCCATAAGCAGAAGTCAAGGTGGCACTATATAGAGAATCAGTGTTGCTATCGTTACTTAAACGAAAATTATAAATGGTGCCCTGGCAACTAACTGAAAAAAGTACAAAATTACTAAAACTGAAATAAAAATAAAGCTAAATAGAAATATATATATAAAAAACAAACAAAAAAACAAAACATATTTGCATTTTTTTTTCACTATTAAGTTAAAAACAAACAAAAAACAGCTAAAATTGTAACTAAAATGAAAATGAAAAATGAAAATAAAAATAAAAGCTTAGGTAACACTATTTTAATGGTCCACTTTAGACATTCTACTAACTATAAGTAACTTTACAACTAAACATCAACTAACTATCATTAGATTATTAGTAGACTGATCTGCTTAATATTTGCTAACACTTTATTTTGATGGTCCCCATCAAAACATTCAGACATTCTACTGACTATAAGTAACTTTGCAACTTATTCTACTAATCTGAAACCTAACACCTAACCTAACAGTCTACTACAGTCAAATATTACTCTAATGAGAGTTAGTTATAGTTAGTCAGATGTCTAAAGTGGACGATCAAAATAAAGTTTACTTTATTAAATAATAAATATTATACAAATTATTATAAAATAATAAATACTATGATAGTACATAATGCTAAAATAACACTGCAGAGAAAACACATGGATAAAAAGCATATGCTAAATATTGTCTTCCCTGAAAACAGTGTTTATAAGTGTGTCAAGCTCTTCTAGGGTTGTCAAGGTACAAAAATTCAGTAGCACTTAATTTTACAGTCCTGTTCCGAATGTACATACTATTTACTTATTATAGCAATTACAATAACTGGGTTATAACTAGGTACTAACCCTGAACCTACCCCTATACCTGACCCATGTAGGTACCTTATATTACCAGTACTTTCTTGGGTAACTACATTGTAAGTACACTCTAATTACATGTACTGTAAAATAAAGTGTAACCAGAATTTCAGTAGTCTATACCAATACCAGTAAAATGTCATTGTTCTCTGTAACGATTTTGGTACCAGAGCAAAAACTGTTGAATTAAGTACTTTAAAAAATTGTGTCCGGTTTTGTCTCGTCCGTTGGTTATCACAGTCAATCATAGCGAGATTTTGATTCAATTGTGCATTTAAATATGCTTTTCAAACCAGAAAATTTGCAATGTACTTAGCAGCATGAAAAACAAAAATTGTATTCAGATTGTGATTGGGTAATAAACAGAAAGCAAGAGAAGTGCCCTCCCTTTATAATCACTAAGGCTGTCAATGAGCGCGCTTACATGCACGTTCTAACCCCAATTATGTTTAATAAGCTGACAATGCATGTGGTCATGTAAACGCGTAAACCCGTTTTCCTTTATCGGAGTAAAGTCACAAACGGCTTAAGCATAAACTATATTTTTGGCCCTTCACCTCGAATTCTCCCGGCATGTAAAAACATTAACCTGCGTTCTGTCGATTTATTGAAGTGCGCATATGTAAAATTTGTCAGGAAAGTACCCTTACTGCAGAATTAAGTGCATCCAAAGAGCGAGCGTTTCGCTGTAGGGGATGAGGAAATATCTCAACTAACAACTAATAAACTCTTTCCTGACCCAAGAAATTAAACAAAATTAGTTCTCATCTTGTGCAGAAGTGCCACAGTTAAAATGCTGAATCTGTAACTGCATGAGAGGATAATATCAGTCCGTAAGTTTCCCGTTGACATGTTGGAACACTCTTCAGTTTTAATGCTTTATTTAACATCACAACAGACATAACGAATGGAATACTCAGTCAGATACACGAATGGTTACATTTTGACATTACTGCTGGGAAATAAATAAATAAATGAATAAAGTCTTGTAAACGCGGCTTACTTGCATTGCTGGGTTATCAGTAGGCATAAACCAGGACAAAGGGTTATCTCAATAAGCTGTTTTTTTGTGAGTTATCAGCATTTTGTTTTACATACTTAATATCTAAAGCGCAAGTTCACTGAATGCTGCCTTCTTGCGAAAACTCTTACTTGTACAATGAATCTCTTATTTACATTGTGTTTGTACTTTGTTGGTTATAATGAAAGGATTCGCGAGCGTGCGTTCGTTTTCAGCGGTGTGTTAAGCAGATGCCGACTAACTTGCTGACTGACACCACTAATGTCATTGCGTTCACATCCTCAACAGATATGATTGTGATGGGCTACAATGCATATAAAGAAACGCTGTAAATATAAACCTTTGACGCTCAGAGAGCGTTCAAACAAACACAAACGAGACCAGAGTCTATCAGCAGGTACTGAATATACCGGGTTGGGCAACGATTAATTGCGATTAATCGCATCCGAAATAAAAGTTTGTGTTTACATAATATATGTGTGTGTACTGCGTATAATTATTTTGTATATATAAAAACACACATATGTATGTGTATATTTAAGAAAAATGTGCATGTATATACTGTAGATATATTTATACATAATTTATATTATATATGAATATTTTATATATAAATACCAAATTTTTCTTAAATATACACATACATACAGTATGTGTGTATTTATATAGACTAAATAACTATACATAGTACACACACATATATTATGTAAACACAAACTTTTATTATGGATGCGATTAATCACGATTAATCGTTGCCCAACCCTACCAGGTACTGCAGAAATGTTGATACCGTCAATTTGTTTTTAGTACCAACTGGTACCGGTACGTAAATAGTCTCTTCTATTTAGTTATGGTTGCTATGGTTTCATTTCTCACTTGTGCTAACGGTTTCTTATCATTGGTGTCCCATTATTCAAACAATGCATAATGTATAGGCAATGTACCAGAGATTAGCTAGACTCACCCATATCACATCCTCTTGTCTATATGGTCTCCAGGTTCGTCCAGAGTCACTATACTGTAGCTGGTAGCGGGCCACCCAGTCAGAGCTTCCCCAGCGACCCTGGGTAGCAATAGATGTGACTTTCAACCTGTCCCGTAGGTCCAGCTGTAGCCAAGGTTGCTGGTCTTTTCCATTCGGAGACCAACCCCCATCACCTACAGGGACAGATCCAGAGCCAGTGATTTGAAGAAGAAAAAAAGTGCAGAGGAAAGAAGAAAAAAAGTGCAGAGGAAAGAAACAGAGTTTAAGCATAATTTTCCCCACAATTCAAGCACTCACTAAGATTTCATACTCCTGTTCATCATGCTGACAGGACTAAAGCTTAGTGGTCAGAGAAAAAAAATGAATTAAATTTGTTCCAGTAGTTTTGTGGCTCAGTCTCTCTCTTTTTGAGATAGAAATCCTACAATCCCTAGAGGAGAGTTGACAGACCTCAGTGCAGTATAATATTACTGCGGTTAAAAAAAAGGCAATTTGGAAATTACACAGCATATTTCTACACTTGCATGTCTTACTGTAGTTTTTCTAGTTGCATGGTTTTCTGCCTCTCTTGTTCAGTACGGAGTAAAAATAAAAGCAGGTCTCACACACACTTCACAGAATTCTTGGAAATATTTGTCCACCCACGCAGACCTACTGAGTACCCACCTCCTTTTCTTTTTATTTTGCCAGAATTCGGGAAACGGTACCTACAGGAAGAATGCTGGCAGAGAGGACAATCTATAAATCAAGCAAGCGGTATATTAAAGGAATTGTGTTTGATTTCTGCAAGTGGCATGATAGAAAAGAAATGACACACACCTTGGAACAACAATAAAGAACACTGCCCATGTTATCAAATGCAAAAATTTGCAGAAAAAGTGCAGCCTGTAAAGATCTGAATCTGCCAAATAAATTTGCTTGTTATGTCATTCGATATGTATTGTCTACAAAAATATCATAATTATTGTTTTAACGGTGCATTAATATTTTGAGTTATATTTAAGACACAATATTGTCAACAAAAAATGTATAATTAAACCACAGCTGTTTTTGGTCGCCAAGAAACACACAGCAGTTGGATACTGAAAAAATCAGTGTTTTGAATGGATAAATTTAATAAATTATTCAATGATAGAATGAATCTGCTGTTTGAACGAACTGTTTGAATGTATTGTTTCAATAAACTGTTTGAGTTAATGACTCAATGACTCAACTCATTTCATATTTAAAGTATTGTTTTATTTTTCTATTTAAGCAGCTGTAAATGCATTCAATCCACCTCTGAGCTACATTAAAAAGTCTGTGTAAATGCCACTTCAGATACAGCTTCTGTGCCACGTCTGCAGTGCAAATATGGATACAGATTTAATTTGATTGGTAACAGTGTTTTATTATTTTAATTGAATTTATTGATTAAATTTGACATCAAAGATTATGCATCCATCTAAAAAAGTAATAAAATAGTTACACTATAAAGGTAAAAGTCCCCTGGAAATCAGTTTAATGGGTCAAATATTGTATCATAGTGGAAAAGTTAATTTCTATTACTGCTGATTATACACTGCACAGAAATTGTAGAATATGAAAGGCTTCTGGAGTCAACTGTCAGTGACAGGCATAAACCAGTCAAAGTAACAGCACAAAACCACTGAGCAAAATATTGTTTAATTATCATTATCGTTAATCTTTTGTGTCAATATCGCACGCCTCTAGCTCAAGTTGCTTTTAAAGAGGACATAAAGCTGGTGTGGAAAAAGGAAACCCTCAAGGTCAGGTGTGACAGGGTTGCCTCAGGGCAAGTCAGAACAAGATGGCCGGATACTAAATGCTTTATCAGTGCTGTTCAGTGACTAGGTACATATCATCTGTAAAGATTTTCACACAAGGTCAGGGTGAACACTCTGTACTTGTTGGATTTTACTGTAGGCTCCATGTGAAGGCAGATAAGATTCTTTTAGTATGTGCTAGGGCTGTAGTCAAGACCACCTTTGTCGAGTCCAAGACAAGTCCAAGACCAGGACTAGTCGAGTCCAAGTCAAGACCGAGTCCAAAAAGGTTTGAGTCCGAGTCAAGACCGAGTCCAGGACAGGAAAAAAAAAAAGCAGTCTGCTAAAAAAATATAGGCTAGCCTATAGAAATTAAATCATGTAATAATGAAATAATGAATAATTTTAATTTTATTTAAAATAATTGACTAATTCAAAGAACAACAAAAAAATAATAATTATATAGGCCTAAAGGAGCACACACATTCGTTTTGACTGTCTGATCAGCCTTACATTCTGTTCCTGTCAATCATACACGCGATGTCAACCAATTAAACTGCATGAGGGAGGGCCGAGCCAACTCACAGACACACACGCACACACAAGAAATGCGGATAAACCGCGGATCGGGCGGATGACGTGACGAAAAATTATATTTTAGCCTACCACTCGTGGAATAGGCAAAGAAAGAAAGGTAAGAAAAAAAGTCGGAAAACTTTGCCCATTAATTAGATGTGCAAGGCAAGCAGGCTAGTTTTCGGGGTGTTATAAACAATTAAAAATGTGAATATTCACGTTGCACTAGCGGTGGACTTTCAGCGAGTTTATTTAAACATTTATTTTTTATAGAGCCGTTTATGAGTCAAAAGAGCCGGCTCTTTTCATTGAGCTGAGTGAAACGAACCGGCTCACGAAAAAGAGCCGAAATGCCCATAGTTATTAGGTGGCCAGTGTTTCACTTTCCCTCCAATAATATTTTGTTTTAATATCGTGGCGACGTATGTGTGATTACTGGGAACATAATAAAGACACCTGGACTCGGTCGAGACCAAAAGCCATATTTGGCAAGACCAGTGGCCGAGACCGAGACAAGTCCGAGTCCGAATACCAGCGAGTCCGAGACAAGTCCGAGACCATAGAAAAGCGGTCTCGAGTCCGGACTCGAGTCCTAGACCGGACTCGAGTACTACAGCCCTAGTATGTGTATCCATAAAATGTATTTTTTGTTTAATTTTTTTAATAATTTCCAACCTGACATAAATAACAGGCACAGACATAAATGACAACTTACAGATCTTGTATTCTAATGACAATCAGAGACAGATAATAAATAGATGGATAGATCTAAAGATAACATTTGGTATCTGCACACGTTTGGATCAGGCTGGCAGTGACTGGGAATGGGCTGCCTGTCTGTGTCTCACAGTGAAAGAAAACCTCCTGCTGTTACTAAGAAAGAGGCATGATGAGAAAAAGAAATGCCTTGGGGGTGACAAGGGCAAGACGCCATATCGTAGCCCCACTTATTACCGCTAGAAGACACTGTTAATCCAAAAAGTTACGAATCTACTACCAAGTTTGGTATTGTGATAATTTGCGAGTGCCACCAAGCATCATAAAGAAGTTCTTGGAGTGTGTTTGGCCCATGAGGTCAAACAACTTACAATGCACAAAACAACGCTCTCAAAGGGCCTCAACATTAGCTGGTATTTCTGGCCTGTCTATGCTTAACTGCCTAATTGGCTGGGGAGTTTTCTCAAGTGCTTCTTCAGACTGTAATCAGCTGCTGATTGTTAGGTTGCATTAATCAAACTGCTCTTCACCTCCCTGAAGTAAAAACCACAACACGTTTGCTTAGTCATAATTTATATACCTCGTGCTTTGCCAAAGCTCAGTCTGACAAAATACTTTGTGAGTGTTTTAGGATCATTAAGCAAATCATGAGCAGCCATTATACTCCTTCTGGGTTTGATCCCAATGGTTTTTGGGGCTGTTGTTGTTCTGGAAACATCGATCCACCAGCATTTCTGATGAAAAGGGATACAGTTCACCCAAAAATAAAATCATCATTTACTCACCCTCATATTGTTCCATTTTCCATGTGCCATGCCATGTTCCACTTTTTTCAATTAGGACTGACTTTTCTGTCCAAAAACCCACTGAGATAGATCTCAAATCAAAATCTCATATTTTACGTACCACAGAAGAAAAAACTCACACAGGTTTGGAATGACTTGAGGGTGATGACAGAATATTCATTTTGGTTAAACTTTCCTTTCACTTTCACTTCACTTTCATTTAAGGAGAATCTTACACCGTGTCCTAAGCAGACCCCCAGATATAACACGAGTACAAGAAGTGACACAATCAATCAAAATCACAGCCAATTAGGAGAGTGTGTGGGCAGAGCCTCTCTGCAAGCGCACTGCACTCAGAATGAAATGGATAAGTAGAGCTATAATTATAACGCAAAATTATATTTAAACTCACAATAAATGCTTTTAACATTAAATAAAGAAAATAATCGGTACATGAGACTATCATTGTCAGTGTTGTTCCAGCCGCAATGTCACGGAAATATAAAAAAGATTCCTTTTAATCGCGTGTCGTTGCGTCGCATCAAGTCTGGTTAGGATATGGTGTTATTCAAAAAGCGAACCAGTTCTGTATTTCCTAAAGGCAGTGTAAGCCTAGTAGATCAAAGAGACCATTGGTCCCAATCTACCTAGGCTTACACTTCTTTTGGTAAATACAGACCTGGAAAAGAATAGCTGTTGCTTGACAATTTACAAACACTTATTAAAAACGAGAGTTAGTTAACACTGATTCGAATATTCAATGGCACCGTCATTAAGAGGAAAAACACCCTTTACAAATTAAATATGATTACCATAAGAACAAGTTTCTAAACTTATTTCAGTTCCTTTAGCTTCCTTTGAGTCTATATTTACATTTTGAGTAGTTATAAATAAGTTGCATATTGTCACAAGAGATTTATGTTTGTCTATGTGTTGTCACACTTAAGAAATGACTTCTAAAACATTTTCAAATCTTGCTTCAGGTACAGCTAATCACCAGAACTTTTCACATCAGTACTGCTCATGGATGACAGCGGACTGTTATATTCCCTCCAATGAAAGTATAAAGTCTTCTAATACTTTTTTGCAATGTTTGTGGAAGCTAAATCGCATTACGTTAGGTATTCATACAAAGAAAAAGCTTTATGTCAACACTTTTCCTGACAAGGACAAATTTCCCTTCTGCTTAATTCTCTAGTCACATAAACACAGACAACTGGATGTTATTTGCTACAAACAGGGCAAGAGAACATGAAGACAGGAGCACATACCATCTCTTCTGTTGAGTTTAGAATAGTGTGGTGACCTCCTGTCAGAAAATTTTGATGAGTTCTGGAAGGAAGTCGGGGGTAGTGATGTCATCAGAGGCTCTTCACAGTAATCTGGATAAAAATAGAATGAAAAGTTGCGTTAAAAACCAAACAAAAGAAACGTTTGTCTTTAGTTCTTTATTAGAAATGGAAAACAGTTAAGGGTTTATTCAATTATATAAATAGTATCATCTGATTTTTATTTTATTGTATTATATGGTTCATTAGTTAAAATATTGAATATTATATGACTTTCAATTTTATTACATGATTTCAAAAGTTTTGTTTTTGCATGCACTAAATATTAACTCAAAACCTTTTGTTTTACTGGGCACAATTTGCTAAAAAAAGAATTTCAGCTCATTAATGAGGTTCGAATCTGAAACAAAAAACCTCTTTTAATTGTAGAGGCATAGTTTAATTGTGCAAGGTGTGATGTAAAGACATCTGTTCTCTGTAGAGACGGCCAGTTTGTGAGAGTTAACTAAAGTCTTGAGTCTTGCAAGCTGTTACATGTAGTCTGCCTTTCATCCGACTGAATTGTCAGTGCTGGTTTGTCATTGAACCCTGCCTATTTTTTTTAAGGATTCACTTCAACAGGTTTCATGTTTGAAACTGTCTAGGTTGTCAGGAATTTTATACTGATCCGAGATTGTGAGTATTATAATAGGAGTAAAAAAAAAAAAAAGAAAAAAAAAAGAAGGTTCAAAGAAGATAGATTTTATTATCGGTACAGTATGTGACAGCACAAGTTGAATCAGAGTGTTCATTCAAATCTTGTCAGTTCATTACAGCAGTAGTAATTTTAGCTCAATGTGGTTGGCAAGAAAACCCATTTGATAAAGCTCAGGACCCTTTTCAGTTTGGATGAAAGAGACTGAAGAAAACATTTCTGTGGCCATCAGTCCAGGATGCTTTTAAAGCAAGGAATGTACAACCAATTGCAAACTGCTTCTTTATATATCACCGTACAGACATTATATAGATAATCATACAACTAACCATCAAGCACACTAACTGCTTCTGTACGGACAAAGACTGAATGCTCAGGAAGTTCATGCGAGACCATACCAAAGGTAAGAATATTGTACTTTAAAGGTAAATAACATGCTGTAATTTTCTTTTCTTGCATCCTTCAATGGCCTTCTCAACGGAAACACACAGATCAAAAGAACTCTAATGAACCGCAGCTCGACAGCCCAAACACATTAGTCTCAAGCTTCCAGAATATGCATGTATCGTCAGAATAACAAAACAATGAACAGCAGGTTAGGGAACCATTAGCTGTGTCCAGGGAGCATTTTAAAGCTCTCTCCTGTTTCAGCAGCGTAAGCACTTTGCAGCACTCTCCATGGACCAGGGTAAAAATATATCCTTATTTAGAGGGCCTTTGCATTTGTGGCAACATTTTGCCTGGCAATCACTCATTTGACATTGAATTGCCTACTCCCAAGTTTGACGCTCCCAATAGCCATCTCTCCGTCTCTTTTGTTCTCTACTCCTCAATCTCGCCCATCTTTCTGTTCACCCACTCTTCATTTTCTGTTTTTCCTCCTCCTTTCTCACCATCTCACACGCACACACTCCCACTTTCTCTTCAACTTAATGAGAAAAGAGAGAAGTCTCGCCATTGTGAGGGGGCTCACATGTGTTATTGCCACCATAAGGGAGCCATAATCTGAGTCAGCAGTGCTCTCCGCTGCATCAGAGAGAACAGCTGCGGCATCGTCCTTTCACTCTCAGCTGAGCAAATGACACACAGCACCCCCTTCAGATTTACTCCTACAGTAATAAGTAGCATTTTAAGAAAGTTCATTGAAGAAAGTGATGAAGTGTCCTACTAGATGTTCTGCAAAGCTCATCTGAGGTTGATTTGTTTGCACTGAAATACAACCTCAGAGATTGCAAATGATATACCTGACGTTTATGTGACACCCTCAAGGGTGTGACATCATTTGATGAGGACAACAAAATATTTCACGTCTGAATTAAGGACCTTGTAAATTTCACTGAAGCACATAATTCAGAACTTTCACATGTCCTGAAAGTTATCAGGCCATTTTTTTTGTGTGTGGGAAATTAATAAACAGGCAGTGTCAGGATTTTAAAAACACTGGAGGTCTTGTTGACTCCAGCAATATTTCTAACAGGATTTTTTCATTAAACAAATAATTTCCCAATGGAGTGTCTAGACCTGAAGATGTTGCGGATGATAAGGGCACATATAATGTGACTAATGTTTAATTACCGTAAGCACAGACAAGGGATGGACTTAAACAAACTAATAATCCCACTCAAGATTTTGAAACATTACATGTGGAGTCAACAAACGAACAAGAGCTAAGAATAGGACGATACTCTGTGAAAACTGATCCAGCAGGCTTTATTCAGATGCTTGTTGACCCATTTTGAGAGAAACTGACAATCACTACAAAAGCTGAGCAAGTGAATATTCTTTGAAATTCTATACATATTTTACAGATCCTGTCATATATATTTAATTATGCATTAGCCTCATTCAAGCAACCCATTTAAAACTAAATAACTAGCTTTATATTTCAAAAAATATATTAATGAGTACTGTTTTATTACAGTTCTTTATATGAATAATGCAGACGATTCCTGTCAATTCTGTTTTTCTTCCTAAGAAAGATATCAAACACATTTATTAAAATGTAGACAGTTGAACCTAGCAGAAAAACAAGAGGTATTTTATCAACACAAACCAATTCATAGACATTGTATTGACAGATAACTTCAGAGCAAACGTGGGCAGGGTCTGCCACTTTAAGACGTTTCGAGAATCACTGAATCCATATCAAATGAAAATTCAGCCTATGTTAGCTGTTATTCAGACCTTATTGTAAACGTTTGTTTCAATGTGTATGTTTCATTAAAAAAAAAAAAAAAATCATTCTGTAGAGTTCCAACGCTGCTTCAAAACACCTGTCTGTAATTAAGTGTTCCTCGAGATCTTATTTAGCTGGTGCAAGCAGAACTTTGAGGTATCCCCAGGATTTGGCACCGCTAGTTAAGCCAAAATAATGAGAACCCATCCCACTAAATAAATATCCTAAACAGTCATTACAGACAATTGAACTATTGAGCATTCAATGGATTTGGTTTATGTGATCTCAAATCATGCTGAAAAGAACAATGAAATGTTCTTCAGAAACACTGTTGTAAATCCACCATTGTTGGTGGCTTCATAAGTATCCTCAGCTGGAACACTTTCACCTCATCAGCCAATCAAAATGTGCGCTTTTATCTTTCATAAAAATGGTTTATGGCCCTTCATGGTTAAAACAAAAGCACCTCTCTTCAAGCCCCGTCATCTACAGGAGCACATCAATGACCTTTCGACATTTAAAAAAAAAAACATCTACAATTTTACGTTCTCCCTCTCTTTTAGCCGTATGCACATGCACACATGTTCACATCACAACATAACAATGAGAGACCACAGTAAAGTGTTTGCCTAGCAACTGGCATATAATTATATTTTTCCATGACAAAATAACCCCGGGAGCAGCAGCATTTTGAAGTGGCTGAATGACAGACATTATGTGGAATTTTAGGACTAAGAAAGGTGGACCTGAGTCAGTGACGTCTCAGGCAGGTCTGTGTCTCTGATGCACTCTTCATTCTGTCCTGCTTGAGAGTGGAACCACACATGGTCATTGTTCAAAAGGTCAGATATTATTACTGTGCATCCTCAATGTGTCCTGGGCAAGAGTCCTTTAATCATGTGGTCCAGGGGGCACAGAAAAGAAAGAAAGGGGGCAGGAATGGCAAAGAGAAATGAGAGGAAGAGAATAAGGGAATGCTGGTAATAAGAAAGAGTATAAAGCAGGGATCGGCGAGGAACTTAGGCAAGTTTGCCGCCATTGGAACACGGAGGTGTAATCATTGGAATGCAAGCAATAACAGAGGAGAGAGGAATATTATGCATATAATTTTATTTAGTTGTTTATTTTAGAAATGCTGAAGTCAATCATATCTGCACAAATCTTTCAGCAATCCTTCTTTGTAATCACACAGACAGTTTTATTGAGTTCTAAAGCTTTATGGGAAGCCAAACACTCCAAAAGTGGGATGAAACTGCAATACACAGCAGAACCGCACAGTGCGAATCACTGGAGAGTGTATCTGTTTACACTCACGGCCCACTGAAGAGCGCAGAGATCCGTTCCATTAACTTGCGCAAACCAGAAACTGATCTGCAAACAAAAAGTGGAACGCTCTAGTAATGGATCTACTGTCCTGTGGGTCGCGCAGTCCTACTCGCAGCAACAGCAGTGCTGCAGCAATTACACACTTTGGTCTTCAGTTTTGCTGATTTTCGCACACAAAGCAATACTTTGTAAAACAAAAGGATATTACTTCAATAAAGAATATTGAATACTACAGTGGCCCTGCTTTTCACGCAAAATATTTCACAAAAAGCAGTTCGATTTCAAATTATTTAAAACAATTGTTTAAAATGGAGATAAAGTATTAGGGGTGCGGAAAAAAATTGATTCATATATGAATCGCGATTCTATCTTCTACCGATTTGTATCAATTCACAAATTTCAAAAATCGATTTTATAAAGTGTTACACTTCATTAACTTCGCAGTACTAAAAGTTACTTACAGTTATTGACGTTAATCACAATAAGCCGCGAACAAGGACACAGATGCCGCCTCTCACATGTATGCGATCACGAATTCAGTTCTCTTTCACAGCTACACACACAATTATGTCAAAATGCACATCATGTGGACTGTGGAGCATGCAATGTAAACAGAGTCGGTTATACGCAGGTCCTACGCAAACGAAAACAAATGGGAGAAAATCGGATGTGTAACTATATCCGTGCATTCATTCTTAAAGGGACATCTGGCAGCCTCATAAATTTCATTAATGTTAATGAAAAAATGTATTGATTGTAGTCAGCTTAAAGGGCTTTTGTATAATATTGGGTTGACTAAAATGGGAAGAAAACCTAAATAAATGTCAAGGTTCGCATTTAATTCAGTAGGATTTGTTTTCCTTCTAGACCTATTAAACTGTCTATCGCAGTCAAATAAGAAAAGTAACAAAAAACAGTAAACTACAGTTAAATCTATGCACATATCGAATCGTGACCTCAAGAATCGATTTGAATCTAATCGTGAGGTACCAAAAGATTCCCACCCCTATAAAGTATTACTAAAATACTTTGTATTTTATAAAAAGTATTTGTTCATAACATGTAACACTAATTGTGAGAGTCCAAGTTGATTGATAGTTGATTTTATACATACATAAAAAAAAAGGTTTGGAGTCAGCTCAAATTTGGTCAAGCTGGTCAAAATCAATGTCAAAATTGGCTCAGAGAAGTTTTGAGAAAAGCTTTTTTTCCACATTTTTAACTGTAATTTAAGTGTACAAAAACTTTTTGGGTCCACTGCATATTGGTCTATACTATAAAACAGATTTAATTTGGAGGCTGACATGTCAATTCATGTAAAACAGGTTCCCGACTCCTGGTGTAGAGGGATCACAGGACAGTTTTCAACAGCTGTAAACAATGCAGGATAAAGTGAAAGAGAGGAAGTGATTATGATTATCTCAGAAAGGACAGGATGTGCTAAACACCTCAAGCATCCAGGTCTAATGAACGCACATCACGTCATAGAGTTGTTTAGCCCACACTGCTCTAAGCTATTTATAGCTTGCGGGATCGATCACCCATCTGATGGGCCGCCGCGATAGCGCTGATTAAGGTGGGAGATTAATGGCAGATTAACTGGTTTCCACAGTGTTTCCGCCAGGCATTGTTTAAATCATCTCCCAGCGGAATGACAGCAGTACTTGCAGTGTAAATAGGATCTTTGATAAGATTGCCTGACAAATAACTCTGTTTGGCCCTTTAGATACCATTATCTGATGCACAGTATAATACAATTCTCTGAGATTTAAACCACAGAAATGGATCTGAAATCTCTTTCCAAAAACTGTGAAAGGATAGTGGGCAAACAGACATGAACTTTTTTTAAATATGACATTTTTAACACTTTAAAATCAAATTTTTGATCTCTAATTGAGATCTAATGGTCCTGCTGTGAGACAAATGGATTTTTAAAAAGTATTTCACGTGTTCTCTTAATGTCAATGATAATTCACAATAATTATAATACAATTTGAAAAATGCTATTTAAAGGTGCTCTAAGTGATGTTGGGTGACGTCACTTCTTGTTGACGTTAAATGTGTTGTCAAACAAAACGGAGGCTAGCTAGACCCTCCCTCCTCCTCATCCCAGTAGCACCTAACTGCAGTACACAAGATCCAGGGGGCGGAGTTGGATCCAGATATAAGGGGTGGAGAGGTTTAGGGGTGGGTTTAGGGATCAGGGGGTGGAGATGGGTAGGTTTAGGTATATGTAAGGTGGGAGGAGTTGGATCTGGATCCAACCCCTCCCCCTGGATTTCGTGTTCTGCAGTGAGGACCATCTCCCTCATCCACGCACTAACCCCCTAAACCCCACCCCAAATCCTTCTTGTCGGTTATTGGCTATAACAGTTTGTTATGTTTTGTGGTGAGGGTTAGCCCAGTTTTTTTGCCATTTGTGGAACCTGGGGTGTCTACAGAGACTGTGTTTTTTTTTTACAGTGTGTTCAGGGGACAGGCAGCTAGCGGATGGTGAGGAGGTGTTTGCTGTATGTGACAAAAAATGTTTTGGCCTAAAAAACACGTGACATCGCTTAGAGTACCTTTAAAGATGTTTTACATGGAATCACACCACAGGACAGGTCAAACTGAGCAATGAGCAGCATTTTTATGACAATAGATCCTAATGATATAATGCCATTTTTCATTTCATTGTAACAAAATAATTATTTTAATGACATCCTGATTGTGTTCTGTTCAGTGGGCAGGCTGGGGAAGAATATATTTATATAATTCTTACTCTAAATAGCATGAGGAAATTCAGTTAGTTTAGAAATTTAAAACGGATTATAAAAATACACACTCTAACCTGATTAATAACTCCTGGCCTTAAAAAAAAAAAAAAATCATAAAAAACAACAACCTTGACAAGCAGAATTATGAAAGCTTAAAACATGTTATTTGTGTGTGCATGTTTTTTTTTGTTTTTTTTGTTTTTCTGTCTGAGATGTGTCATTTGGCAGGCGCTCTGTTTGTATTTATCCGATCCTGAGCCGTGGCCTTAATTTCCCCTCATCAAAACTCGGGAGGATTTTGTTTGTCCTTCACTTTGCTTTAATCTCTGTAAATCCCTGCCTGCCTGCTTTGATCTTCATTTGTGTTTGACTGGGAGGGTCCTCTCACCATTTGTTTGTGACTGGGAGGGCCCTCTCACCAACTCTCCCACCTGACCGGATCCTTAGAATATCAGATCCATCAAGTTCCTCTAAGATCAGTGCAGAGATAGACCGACTAAAAGCAAGAGACAGAAAAAAGAGACTATAGGATAATACCCTCCTATCAGAAACTGTGGTCTAGGGCATTGATGTTTTTTTTACCAAGAAAGAGATTTCAAAGGAAGGTAAACAAAAATGTCTTTAAAAAAATATCACCTAATATTACCAAGAACTGCACAGGCCCAGCAATATGCTAAATTAGTAACACGACAAAGGCTGAATAGCAAAATTTGCAGGAGCTAAGAAAATAGTCTGTAAAAATCAATGGGACACTTGTGGATGTGAAAACCAGTCTATTGGGACCTTAATGTGGGAACACAACATAACAACTATGTCCCTTTTAATTAAATATACGATATTCTATGAGAATCCCTGTGATGCAGCAAAACAGAGTGAACATTCATCAACAACATCTAAAATAGAAGTGGTGCTGTAACCTTTATAAAATGTAACTACAGCATCTAACAACCTTGAATATACATTAACACAAGCAATTCTCTGAGACAGTATATGACACCAAACACGTCTTTCTGCAGTCAGTAAGCCACTGATCCTCTGAAAGTTCACAAACACTGCGGCACAGACTATATGCAGCTCTGGCGTTATTGGCAGTGAAGAGCAATTTAAGTGACTGTAGAGGTAATTGAGTTTATTTAGAAAACTCAAGATTCTTGTACTTGTCTTGGGTGTTTGGAGAAAATAAATAACCTGTAATATGTAAACACGGCCAAATTATAATGAGCAAATTGTGAACAGTTTATGCTGACCTTTTATTTATGTAATAAAGAAAGTTAGTACTAGTTACTAGTGATGATAACTACTAGTGCAGATTTGTTCAGAATACATTCTCTAGATTTGTCAGTCAAATTAATTGTAACACCAGCCAATAAGGGTAAAACATAAGGCGCACAAATTAATTAATAAAACTAATACTTATACTCATTTTTGCTTATTTCCAAAGATAAGGTGAGGTCAATGATGAGGAGTCAGACACAGCCAAATCAAAGACATTACAGTACATCATTTTTTTTTTTTTTCTTGACAAATGCATCTTGTACATCCAGTTTTAACAATATTTTCTTGTGAATTTGAGTAAGCATCTGGGCCGTCCTACAGACAACACTGATTGGACCCTCAGCTTTAGGGTCAGCAGAAAACAATCACACTGATCTCTTGGCAAGCTGAATTTTGATTATTTCAGATGTCAGTGCCTCACAAATCTTCCACATATTTTTACACAGGGCATTTTGTGATTATTTATGATCATCTGCTGCTGGCATTTCAAACTTTTAGTGCTTTGGATCATAGGTGGAGTGGGGGCAGACCAGAGCCAATGATTTTGTCTGAGCTGTGAATAATAAAAATTATATGTATATATATATATATATATATATATATATATATAATTCATATCCAAATTTTTTGTGTTGAATGAGTAAAGCTGTTTGCCGTTAGGATGAAAAAAAGTTTTAAAAGTAAAATTTTTAGGCTGCTCTACCACAGTGGTTAATAGCGCTTGTCAATGTCAAAATGTTCGAGATGACCAATTAAATCAAAGAAGGCAGGTCTTACGGTCTTACAGTCACTGTCACAACACAACAACAGTTTGTAGAAAGATGTAAGTAGATGTAAGTATAAACAACTGTTTTACGGTACAAATGTGACCGACAGTAATAGACTAGCGATGCAAACTTCTCAACTTTTTATGAAATTTTGCCAATTTGAATTGAAAATAGGCAATCATGATTCATGTCATTTATAAATGAATGTGACGAGATAAGAAACTTTTGCGTTTTCCACATTAGACATATACGAATAAGAGTGAATGCATGCACATTTTTAAATTGATGTAGTTTAAATTGATTACTTCATAACTATGATTACCATTCTCATGTATTTATTCCTTAAAATCCCATAAATTATTATTTATGAAAAAAAAAACTTTATTTCCACAGCTTTGCTCTGATAGGCACTCATGCACACCAGCACACAGAGTTGGGTCTGTTGGAGGATAAAAAAATAGGCAGTGGAATTAAGGGTGAAAGCCATTTTTTAATTGAATACCTTATGGAGGATTAGGAGAGTATAGCCTCTGCCATGTCCCACGTATCTCTGTGTGTGTGTTCACTTAATCATGTTATAGCATATGCTCGTATATTTTATGTTTAACTTTTATTGAGTGAGAAACCACTCCAAACAAATCAGTGCATGAGTGAACTATGCAAATGATTTACACTGAAACACAAACCTATTTTCCTAATCAGTTTGACTAAAAAAGACCTGAATCAAAAAGAGTGATTTATTCATGAAATGGGTATTGCTTCTTCTGGGGCCGGAATCATGAAACATTCTTACGAATAAAATGCTTCTTAACTGCTATTCATACTTTGCACGTGACGTCACAAGTACTGGCTGGCGGGCAAGAACGTCGTTCTCCAGCAACGAAACCCAGTAAACTAATCAAGGATCTTGCCAGGACGTCGCCAGTTTTACTATACAAAAGTTGGTGTTTTGAGGTGTAAACGACATGCCTGATAGTAACCGCAGATGAGATAGGCAACCTTCACAGTGTACACGTCTGTGCAGTGATCATTCCATCACTCCATCAAAGGTAATTTCAACATTTGTTTGAATACAATGGGAGTATGATCATGTAATTAATCGTGTCTTTAAGTTACCCTGTAGTTTCGTAAATCAACACCACCAGCTGGTTCGGCGAGTCAGCTGTTTGTGTTATGAGTCTAAGCTAGGCTAACTGTACGTTCACACCGCCGCTGGCGAGAGCGGCAAAATTCATTGAAAATGAATGACTTCCGGGCACTTTGACGCTCTCGCCGGTGGCGGTGTGAACGCACAGTAACAGCTGTCGTCTTTTGCTAACAACATTAAACGGTGTGATAGGTTGTTTTGAGGTTTGTGATATCTATGGTTTTCAATGAGAACCAGAGATGACCCAAGAGTAGAGCTAGATTATTTACGGAGGAATTATTACTGCTCGATTACCTTAAAAAAACTTGTCTGCTTTACACAATTTAGCTACCTTGAGTTAATCCTGGTCCATAGTTATGCAGCTAGCTCGCTAACAGACTTGATAGCTACTAGAAAGACCTGGAACTACAGGACTCTACGTTGAAAATACCCGTTTGTTGCCCGCCAGGTATCCATGGTAGTCACGTGACTGCAAAGTATGAATTTAGGGTCCATGACTTTTGCCTCAATGAACTCCTAATTACCACTTGTTAATAGTTAGTAAGGTAGTTGTTAAGTTTAGATGTTGGGTAGGGTTAAGGGGTGTAAAATAAGGTCACATAGAATAAGGCATTAACATGTGATTTATAAGTACTAATAAACAGCCAATATCCAGGTAACATGCATGCTAATAGACAACTAGTTGATAGTGAGAATTGGACCCTAAACTAAAGTGTTACCAAACCAAATTCTCCTTAAAAATAATTGTAAATAAGTTCAAATAACTTCCAACTTGTAATAAAGGATTATAACATAACACTATAATACTATTACTGGGGATGTACATTTGGACAATGAAAATGCAAACAGGTTTTGGTCATGAATGTTAAACTTGACCAAAATTAGTCAAATAGAGTTTTTAACTTTATAATTACAACATAACTTTGGTAACATTCAGCATATTAGTGCACCCATTCACAGGATCACACTCACTCACTCACACACACACAGATCCTACAGGGTGCATAAAGCGAGAGCGCAAAAAGACAGAGTGCAAATTAATTCAACAGACAGACTTTAAGAAATAACCACCTAAAGTGTATAACACATTAAAAAACATGATGCCAAGTGCTGAACAGTACTGTAATCTGCAGGTAGTGCAAAAAGACTTGATGTTTTTCATTGAGTTGATCAGAGGGTCTAGGGAAAGAACTGCCACACTCTGCCTGTTCAGAATTGCATTTGGAACATTGGGTCTCACTGACTAATAATTACACTATTCGTATTTTTAAGCACATTTGAACTTCTCACAAAAAATCTTTTCGCCTAATTCACAACACGTGCGAATGCTATGCACATGAATTTGTTCTTAACCTCGTTCTAATGTTGAATTCTGAGTATTCAAAACAAGCGACCGCGTGCCTAGGTAATCAATTTGCATAAAACACACTTAAACCATGTCCATATAAGGGCTTTCCGCGCACCCTTTTCTTTCGTCACTCTCAGCAAACGTGACGCCCTCTAAAGACGCGTTCTAATGCCAAGAGTGGCATCAAAGTTCAAACGCAATAAACAACTTTTATACAGACATTACAGACCTCTGATAAGCCAACTGTATATACACGTATCTGCATCTTTATGCAGAGCTACCTCGCAGCTTGAGCTATAACACACCTTTACTTACTCTTATACTGATCTTTTTACTAATATATATATATATTTCATCTTAACATGTTTATAAGCCCATCAAGAATATGTGATTTTTGTGTGCGAGTGGTTTCAGTTTATACATTTATTCGTAAATTTAGAATACATTTTAGAAATAACGTAATTGATGAATCATGATATAGCCTATATGATTTGTTTGTGAAAACATTTGATTTCACTCACTCACTCACTCACCCACTTTTTTAAAATGTATCTTTTTTTGTGAATCCGGCCACTAATTCTGAAAGGCGAACAGAAAAACAAGACTAGAGTTTGTCAGCTCTACCCCCTACTTAATCAATAAAATAGCTTCACTGCTGAAATGCTACATAATTTAAAATCTAGCTTCAATATTTGGAGTGACGCCTAAAACAGATTGTAAATATAACACGATGTCCCTTCAGCATTTCATGAATGTAGTGAAAACCAACTGAAAACAGCTCCATAAATAAACACCCACAAGACACACGCAACACTAACTGTAAACATGACTCAGAAGCACACAGACAGAGCATAATTCAGGCTCACTTCGCTCCCTAAATTCCTTAATCTACATCAACAGCTGTAGGCCAATGTAAGCATATTTCTTAAAGAAATTTGTATACGAGTCAAAATCTGCTAAGGGGTAATTAAATGTAAAAATTAAAACAAAATTTGATCAACCTTTGATAATTGCCTTAATCTTTTAAACAACATTTTATAAAAATCACCTATATTTCATATGAGAGTCAATTTGAATGACTACAGGGACTCATGTCATGATCACTCATTTAAAGGTGCATTGTAATATTTAGGAGGATCTGTTGACAGAAATGCAATATCATATATAACTATGTTTTCAGTGGTGTATAAAGACCTTACATAATGAACCGTTATGTTTTTATTACCTTAGAATAAGACATTTCTATCTACATACACCACGGGTCCCCTTACATTGAAATAGCCATTTTGCGCCAACATTGCGTTTCTACAGTAGCCCTAAACGGACAAGCGCGTTTCGTCACTATGTTGTTCTTCATGCAATGAAGCTAGCTAAAATTAAATAAAGTGAATAAAACACTGACACAATGATGAACAAGTAGCAATAAACATCATTTCTTCATTTATCTTTGTAAAGAAACCTCATTGCTTACTGGCTACTCCCTGCCGTCTCAGACGACGACATATTTTCCTGTCGGCCACCATAACTTCTGTTGGTTGCAATTCGCAACCTCACCACTAGATGCGGCTAAAATGTACAAAATGCACCTTTAACAGGTCATCTAAAATTACCAAAATGAAGAAAACACTATATTTGATTTATGGGTAATTCTAAAACATGCTGGAGACGTTCTAAATGCTTTTTGCGTAGTTCATTATACATGTTTTGAAGTTTATTTTGTGGCTTAAATAAATTACATGGTGCTCAGAGACTGACATGTTTGGCTTGGCAAATTCGTTGACTTTTGAAAATCAAGTAAAAAATGTTTTATACCAGGAAAGGACTGGAGGGGTTTTGATGCACAAAATTGTTTTTATTGTCTCTTACAACAAAATTGCATGAAAATGCAGATGTTGTAAATAATAGTAAAAAAAAAAAATCACTTAATTACCATTTTTACCCCTTAGCAGATTTGGACTCATATGTACAATATGGACGCACATTCTGTGCAGGAAAATAAACAATTCTACTGCTCTACCAGTGTAATGATAACATGCATGTGCCTGAAATATATGTAAACACCAAATGCCTCACAAAGAAACCTCACTGCCATTAAGAATTGAATTAATTTAGCTTTTCTGTGATATGATGCCAGAAAGACGCTGTCACATTACAAAGTGAAAGTGCTACTTGGAATAACTGCTGCTTCATTTACAGAATGCTGAAAAGGAAATGTGTTAAAAACGACACTAAAACGAAACCCAAATTTTGTTAAAAGCATTCTCCCAGTATAATCAGCTGTTAACTCTAGGGCTTTGTCTGAGATTCTTCATATAGCCCTGATCTCAGTGTTGATGTCTTTTTCAGAGCACTTTTATCCTAAGTGCAACTTATTTAAAGGAAAGTTATTTTCTCCTGGCAAGGGTCCACGAGTTCAATCACTCACACACCTGTTTTGTGGGCACAAGTCTGTGAGAGACAGATTGAAAACCGCAGAGGGCTTTTGTTCTCAGCGGGAAGAGAGTTAAACGCCACTTCTCTGTCTTCCAGAAGCTGCAGCACCACTGCCTGACATGGGCGGTGCTGATTGCTCGTAGACAGCAGCTTTCCACATTCCCCCAACAAAACATAACCTCATCACACTCATGCACACTAGAAATCACACCAATCACACTGAACCCCAAAACACTCACCAATCAGACTATATCCTCTCCTGCAAACCAACACACTTTGCAAAGGTTTATTGCAAAGGTTTTCAAACTGGTGTCCAACAGACCCCAGCAGAGAAATATATTGTTAATAAATAAACTTAACATTTACTAAATCTTACATAATTACAGTTTTATTTTGCTTTCTAAAGAGTGGTTTGAAATCATAAGATTTTATAAGAAATTCTACAAAATAGCCTAGTTATGTGGAAAATGAATTATTCATCTCATACATACTTTTAAAAGTACTGTTTTAAGGCAATATTTTATGTGAAGCGGCTTTGGAACTTTAATATATCTATACAGTACACTTACAGTAGCTAGAGTCTATACACTATACTTTTTCTGATATTTTTCAGATTCAATATTTTCTTTGGCTTTAGTACTATGTCAGTTTAAAACCCATTTAATTTTGATACAAATATTTCCCTTACCCACGCAGTTTAAATAGGTCTGTACATGAAAATATTTCCAGATGATTTTGTACTTTAATAAGGAATTCAAATAATTGGAGGATACTTGTAATGAAAAAAAAAAAAATGAAAACCTCTACTTTAGTGCACACCAAACCAATCACATTTCCAGACTACTGCAAATCTGCACCCTTTAAAACGCTCACTCACTAATCAAACACACTCACAGTTTGAAGGGATAGTTCACCCAAAAATGAAAATTCTGTCATCATTTAGATTTACATCATATACTATGGAAGTCAATGGGGCCCATCAACTGTTTGGTTACAAGCATTCTTCAAAATATCTTGTGTTCAGCAGAAAGAAAATCATACAGGTTTGGAGGGTAAGTAAATGATGACAGAATTTTCATTTTTAAGTGAACTGTCCCTTTTAATGGTCTTTCAATGCACCCCAAAACACACACATTGGTTTCACAATATTGAGTGGCTTCACCATTAGTGACTTCTCATAGACTCAGTGGTTTTCACAAGGAGGCTATGCCATTTGATAAACATCAACACTGAGACTAACCCTCACTCAAACCTGTTTATTATAGAGGGTGTAAACCAAAATATGTTTAGGCCAATCTATGAGCCTTTCCAACTAAAGACCATCACAAATAGAAGTCGTTTTTTCCAGGTTTTTATATTAGTGCGGACACAAAAAGTCCCCTCACAAGTATAGCAATACCTGTACACACACAAACACACACACACACACACACACCTGTTTTTACTACTATGGTGTCTTACATGCTTCTATACTGAGCTTAGCAATATATATATATATATATATATATATATATATATATATATATATATATATATATTTTTTTTTTTTTTTTTTTTTTTTTACCAATTTGCACAGCTTGCTAGTCTCCCCAATGTAGGTGATGACAGGGTTCGGCTCAGGCAATTTACCAGTACGAGAAGTTAAATTACCCCTCTGATATGCTGTGTGTGAACAAAGAATGAAGATTAACTCTAAACATCACATACACTGCATTTTTACAAGACAGTATTTATACGTTTCTAAATTGTTTTCCTAATTTGCCCAGCTTATAGTCTCCTCATTGTAGGTGAATTGAGTCTTTACTATTCTTAGGAGGACGTAGACAACACCTGACTCACACACACACACACACACACACACACTGCATCCTTTCATGCCAGTAAGCTATCGGAGGCTGTTCGATCACGGCAGATGTCCATAACAATCGCAAGCTTTTATTTCTGGAGTACCGGGACTCCTCCCATCGCGCTTGCTTGCTTCCAAACAGGTTAAATAAAATAGTAAATGAGATCGAAAAACTCAGTGCTTGACTTTTCAAGAAGTCTTTTTCTGCTCGCTCACGCCTTGGTGTGTGTGTCGATCAAAGAGGATACAGCCTATTAAGCTCTATCTATTTTATGGTATTAAAAGAGTTGTTTTCTTTCTTATACTTTTGACGTGATTACTTGTGTCTTTATTTAAGAACCGACTTATATCTAAAGATTTTACATTTCTGTGTGAGATTAAGATAGCATGGCCTCATCCCCACAATTAAAGTTAGCATTTACAAATTGTATACAATTATAGCGAAGAGTAGGCTACACTTTAACTGGAAATCTCAGTGAATGCATTAAAAGCATGATCCAAAAAACGCCTCAATGGAAGTTATATAAAATACAAAACACTAATAGATACAACAAACAGCCTATATTAATTTATTAATAATTAATGTATAAAAAGCACTGCGATTTTGATATTGGCTGCTTACAAAATGCATTGGTTTAACTGCTTTTTAATTAACGTTATGTGAGCAGGTTGACAGGATTCCAAAAGATTTTGTGTTTGAATGTGTCTAGATAAGGTTTAATAAACTGACATACTGTTTAAAAGTATTATTTCACAGAATAAATAAATGAACTTACAGTTGCTCGCCGATAAAACAGAAGTTAACGCGCTCAACGTCGTGAGGAAGAACATTCCGATGCTGTTGTGGAATCTCATGTTTGGAAAAAGTAGTACTCTGCTCCACGCTTCCGAGGTACCTCCGACCGTTAAAACCGTTAGGGGAAAAGCCTAAAAAGTCTCGTGAAGGTAGCGTTTTGACTCCCACCACAATGAGGTGCAGTCACAAATGAGCACGCGCCTCCCGCCGTTTCCTCAGATCCCTCTGAAGGACTGATCCAACACTTGCACGAGCGCTCTCTCTCTCTCTCTCTCTCTCTCTCTCTCTGAGTCGATGTTGATCTCAGTCACACACTATGTGCTTGGATGTAAGTGGTGCGTTTTCGATTTCAGGATCACGGAGAGATCCACAATTGGAAGATGTTGTCTAGCTGAGCATTTCTTTCTTTCTTGTTAAAGGGTTAATTAGGCTACCCCCAAAATGAAATTCTGTCGTTAATTACCATTACTCACCCTCATGTCATTGCAAACCTGTAAGACATTCGTTCATCTTCGGAACACAAATTAAGATATTTTTGATGAAATCCGGTAGCTCTCTGACCCCATAGACAGCAATTTAATTTCGTTACCACTTTCAAGGCCCAGGGCTGGGTTTCCCGAAACCTTCTTAACGCTACGTCGTTCTTAAGTTACACCTTAAGCTGTACCTTATCGTTAATACGTGTTTCCCGAAACGTTCTTAAGTATACTTCTGTAAGTCATACGTTCGGAAGGTTGGTCTGGACCGCTCTAGCTTCACCTTATCACTGTTGACCGTCTATATGAATATAATTCTGACGTTTTAATACACACAGACAGTGTTCATTTAGGCTAATTCAAGTGTTTTCATGCAAAGAATAAAATTGTCATTACACTGATTGTTGTTAGAATTTTAATTATATTATTATAATACAATTTAATAAATTTATTTTAATTAAAGAGCACTTTTAAAGGCCAGTGAAAGCATAGGCTACTGTCAGTAAAGTTCTATTCTGACGCTAATTGTTTCTCATGGGCTCTTACTGTATTTTAAACATTTACAGGGGTAAGTCGGTTATTTTAGTGCCGTCCGAATCTATAATATCAGTGTTTTTTCTCACCCAACCCGCGTAAAAATCCCTGGCCAAATTAGTACCTACTGTTTTTTGACAAACAGGTCGTGTGGTAATTTAATTGCCAGATCTCTGAGTTTACAAGAAGCAGTACACTATTACTGAAATGCTGGAAAGTATTTACAAGAACAATATTTCATCGCAGCTCCACCTCAGTGAACAAAAATGTGAAAGAGAAGAATGCACATAAAAAAATGGCAGCAATATATGATACAATTAAAAAATATGTATAAGCTAGGCTATTATAGGCTATTATAGTTTGGATTATTTTTTATAATATCCCATGAGTCCTAATAAATGCAATTTCAACTATTTCTGAAGTGCTTATAAAGAACAGCGCTTTCTCACATAATGCAGTGAAACAACCCCTGCACGAGAGAATAACTGATTCTCGAGTCATCGATATCAACCAATTCAGCACCATTGCCATGGACAGCACCCGGTAACGACGCAGGTAAGAATCTTAAGCAGCTTCCTAAGTTATAGTTCGGGGAACACGCCTAGAAATGGTATACCTTCAGTTAAGTTATACCTTAAGAGTCTTCGTAGCGCGCTAAGAGACAACGTTATCGGGAAACCCAGCCCAGAAAGGTATTAAAGACAAAGTTAAAATAGTCCATGCGACTACATTGGTTCAATGTTAATTTTATGAAGCGAAGAGAATACTTTTTGGCCGCAAAAATAAATAAATAACGACTTTATGCCGAGTTCACACTAAGCGATTTTCAAAGTAGTCAGGTCACACTGCATGACTATCTGGGGTAACAGTTGCTGATGTACACTGCAAGATAGATCGGCGACAGGGGTTTCACATGCGTGACTTTACAAAAGAAAGAATCGCCGACAACTTCCGAACTGGGCCCTCATTAAATTATGGAATTATTATTATTATTTTAAAAAATAGGCCTATTTGTGGAAAAAATATGTAATATTTGAGTTACATAAAAGTATGTAACCCCGTCGAGCGCTGTCTTGCTCTCTCTCCCTCGCGCATATTAATCAAAATTTACAATTACAATTTACAATTTACACGATAGTTTCACGTGGAGCATTTGGAGATTTTTTTCTCCTGAATTACCGCGGAGTGTGAATTGTGCTAAAAAAAACAACGTTGCCTTATTTTCTCTAAAAAGCGTTCCGCCCATTCAGCTGACAAAACACAATTTCAGTAACGAAAAAACCTATCCAGTGATGAAATGTTTTCTGTGTTGACACAAATCTTGTGCGATGTCCTAAACTGCCGAGATAATCACACAATGCGTCCTGTACACGTCCACTGATGACACGTCCGATATGCAAACGAATGACTCCTTTGAACCATTCACTTTAATGAATGCTTGAAACAACTGATCTGTCCAACACTGAGCTCACGAGACGTCTGAATCGGTGTATAAAAAATCGGTAACACTTTTTAAACTCTAGTTAATTAGTTAACATACTATTAATAAACTGCACTTCTACAGCATTGTTCGTGTTAATTTTAATATTTAGGCTACTAATAGCCTACATTATTGAAATCAAAAGTTGTATTTGTTAACATAGTTAATGCACTGTGAAGAGGAAGAGCAGAGGAGAGGAGAGGAACAGGAGAGGAAGAGAAACAGAGAAACGCAAAGAAAACAGAGAAATGCAAAGGAGAAATACAAAGGAGGCCATGGAAGCTGAGGAGCCTTAAGATGAAAGATGGCTGTGAAAAAAGTTTTTTCGGAAACTACGGTGTCCGGGTAGAGACGGGTTCGGTTCAGTTTGTTATGGAGGTGAGGACTTAGTTTGGAGATGTGTCGATAATATTTAGTCGAATATTAGCTGAAAAATGCTGCTTTCGGAGGATGCATTCCGAGGTAAGATGAAATCAGGGCACGTCCGAGTCCATGCTATCTTCGCTTCACTTGAGATTCTCTTGAGATTACTGTACTTCATCTGTGCATGCTGCATTTCCCAAAACCACCGTAAACCTAAATTTATCATATAACAACTGCAACCACCAATTGTCTCTACGATCAATTTAGGCTTACAATGCTTTTGGGAAATGCTGCCCAGATTGATTTTTGAAGGCAGCATAGATATACTGTACATGTCTACAAGAATAGATGTATATTCTCGAGCCACAAAGACCCTTGTGACAATTATTAATGACTGTAACATTTTATTGTCTCCTGATATTCAAAGGGAAATCAATCATACATTTTTGTGACTTTTCCTGATCCACTCCTATCTATCTATATGATCGCTGGGTTATAAGTCATTTCTATGGTATGCTTTAAATCATGATCGAAGGGATTATCACCACTTATGCCGAACTGTGATATTGAGAGTTCCTTCATGCCAGAGAGTGAATTGAAATCACCATGACACTTTGGTAGACTACTAACTGAGTGTGTCTGTCCTGAGAAAACATGAGCTTCATACTGTTTAAATATCTGAAGGACATGTTTGTTTGATCCTTTCCAGAGTAAAGAGCAGCAAGGATGTGAGCACGACTTTCTAATACACTGTCGCTCTCACACATGCGTATAGACCTGTCTGTGTGTCTCATTAAAACAGGTCTGACCGACTGATCTCCCGCTGTGGAGCTTGAGTAGAGGGCAATTTCTCTGTGAGAAATGCCATGAGACATCCACTCCATGCTGGAGTTCAATTCACTTCAATATAGCAGAAACAGAAGTGAGGAAATGAAGGAGATAAAATCTGATGGCACATGAATGGCCTGTTTCATGTCTTTATTAAATGTCCATCTTTTGTTTATGTTGCCATTTAAACTGACCACTATTCACTTGTTGGATAGTCACTGCGACAGACATCACACCTACAGACCTTCCACAGTCTCACTTATCTGACGCTTATTGCACATAAAAAATGCTCATAGTCAGACGTCTGAATACATCAGTACTGATTTTCTAGCGTGAACTGATTCGATAGACGTACAGATGAAGAACAAAGTAGTATCTGCTAATGAAGAAGTTTGATTTGGCTGACAGCTTGCGGTGGCAGTCTCTTTAGAAGAGTCTATGAATAAGTAAGCATTGAATTACAATGATTGAGTCTATAAATATGCATCTGTCTGACCTTTCAATCCATATGCACTCTTGATAAAACTTGTATATTGCGTCTAATCAAAAGTGAATATCCTGCAATCCAAAGAAGAAGGCAGAGAGGAGATCAAAGACACATCAGATCAAAGAGATGTATTTAAGATGTCACAGAGTTGATGCAGCGCTTCTGACTTGACTAGTCTAGGGGTAAAAAAAAAAAAAAAGATATATGCATTCTGTAAATAAGCAACAAGAAAGGTATACATTTTAGATAAATATTAGAACTGGCTGGAACAATATTCGAGGAGAATTTAGTTAAAAATGTGCAATTATATCCCTGGCTATGAGACAAACTGCATCTGTAATTTCATGCTGTAAAATTGTGCTGTTTGCAATGATAGCCAGTTAAAAAAATGTGTATTTGAACTGCCATATCCACATATCTTGACAATCCCTCTATTATGTACCACAGGTTAACAGCTGGTGTGGAGATGGAATTCGTTTAACTTTACATAACCTCCACCCGCAGCGGGTCTTACAGCAGTTTCCTACAAGGTAAAGTAAGTGTGAACTTCTCAAGGCTCTGTAGAATGAACTGAAGGGCACTGGGCAAGACAAGCCTCCCGAGGGACCCGAGGGTAATTCAGAGTAAATGAAGAGAAATGAAGCATACCCTTAAAGCTGCAAACAATCTCTCCTCTCCTTTATTTTTTAGCATAATCTGCCTTCTCATCTCCACTGCCCTTCACTCAATGGCGGACATGGGAATCGTTTCCACTGATGAGGAAAAGCCAGAACTCTGCCACCCTCCATCTCTCCAGTTCATTTTCCAAAGGCTCGATGTTATAAAAGGCAAGTGATGATGTACACATTCTGATCTCCATTCTATCTATACATGTATAAATGTATGGACATGCATGCACATATGCAATATATGCAATATATATATATATATATTTTTATTTTATTTTTTCCATGGGAAATAAAGACTAAAAGTTCAGGGTCAGTAAGATATATATTTTTTTTATTAAAGGAAATTAATACTTTTATTCGGCTGCATTAAGTTGCATTAAGTTGATCAGGAATGACAGTAACAAGTTTTACATTACATATAAACACGGTTCTTTTGAACAGTTCTATTCATCAAACAATCCTGAAAAAAAATATTTTCACAAAAATATTAAGCAGCCCAACTGTTTCCCCTTTGATAATAATAAGAAATGCACCTGTAGCACCAAATCAGCTTATTAGAATAATTTCTGAAGGATCATGTGACACTGAATAAATCACAGGAATAAATTGCATTTTAAAATAGGTTAAATAGAAATGTATAATTGTAATAATCATTTTAAATTGTAATTATATTTCACAATATTAATTTGTTTACTTGTGTTTTTGATTAAATAAATACATAATATGTCAAAAACATAAAAAAAATGTACTGACTCCAAACTTTTAAATGGTAGTGCATATCTATTTTATAATATACATTGCATTAGCAAATTGCATTGACTGTAAACACTTTACAGATGAAGTTGGAATTTAATAAATTGTATAAATCACTCAATATTAAGTGAAATCTTGATGTTTTTGTGTTCAGTTAATCGCTTACTCCTACCAGACCTTTTAAAATCATTGACACAGAATAAATGTCAAAGACTGCAGTATTGCTACAGCTTTCAAGTACTTGCATAATACAGTTTGAAGTGAAGGAAAAAATGTTTTTCATATTGAATAAATTACAAAAATAGATTTCAGATACAGTCGGGTGAGGAAAGTGGGGCAAAGAATATAACGGCTGTATATACTCATATAAATACACATTTATAACTGATAGTGTGTGATAGCAGCAAGCAATAGATTATGTTACACTCTGTCTCTTAAGCTATGGCATTGATACATTGCTAGCTGCTATAAAAGCTAAGGGTCAAGGTTTGGCTGGTTACTAGCCTGATGCACTTGTCTTTACCCCCAGCTAGTAGATGCTGTACCTACAACTATCTGGTTCTAAGAAGCATTTTTTCCATTTGTCGGCTTTTTTAAAATATCTGTATATAAATGCTGATATTCCATTATATTATAGCAGATGTTTTACCACTTCCTGATTGTTTTGGAAATCTGCTGTACTTTGAACTGTGCAACATCATGCTTTTTGTGGCAATGCTCAATAGTACAATTTAATGTGCTTATGTAATATTCTGAAAAGATCTTGTAAAAAATTTAAGATGAAGTTGTTTCCTTGGGCAAAAATTGACTTGGACATTTTTGACATTTTTCTGCTGTTTTTGACCTTACAGCTCAGCATAGCAGCTAGGGAAAGGCTTGGGGACAACGCAAGCTCTTGTAGTGTCAGAGTTGCCATGATGTAAATGTTCTGCTGCCCCAGAGAGTTTAGTCACATGAAAGCTCATGATGAGGAAAAGATGGCACATTTCAGATCAGCTACTTCCATTAATATGCTAACGAATAGCTTTCTCCAGGTTTTATAGAAGCACAAATCAGCATGAATCTCTTCCAAACTCAGCTGGATTCTTTTCACCTTCAGTCAGTTTGAGGAACTTTGTAATTGATTATGAGCATATATTGTATTTGGAGGGATTCTGCAGTGTTATGGAGTGTGTTGTGTGAGCTTAACTTTAAATCGAGAACTATAAGTACAGTCTTTACTGTATTAATTATGAGCTTGTATCTGCTTTATTCCACCTGCTTTATTCCACATTATTTGTTATTTTTTCTTTGCAATGTGTAGGATGTTTCTGCATATATTTCAATTCTGTAGAATACTAAATTCTCTCTCTCAGGGAGGTTCAGCTGTTACTCTGTTTGATGTAAAGGTTATCTTGACGGAACAGCAGACATTTTCAACGCCTCCGTGCAAGTCTCGACATGTCTCCTTCGTTCTTTCGTGCCTCCGTGCGGAGCATCGTCTGGTCTGCATATTATTAAACCCCCTTAGCTTTTGAAACTAAGCTTGAGCTAATGAAATCCTGCGAAACAGGTGCATTCTAATGTTGTTCCCATGGAGATCTAAAAGCAAATATTTATAGTATAATGATGAGCTCTGATTTCTGAAGTATTTTGTTTGTGTCTAATACATGCACCACTAGAACTAGACTCAAGTAAAACAGCAAATCTTGCACAAAAAATTAAATTCCCTCTGTGATAACTTGAGCATAACTAGATACAAAATCTAGTTTTAGCCTAGTTTTTCTAATCACTTATTATTGCAGCAGTCTAGATATAAACCTATAGAGTGCTGCAGGAAAGAGACCAAGTCCAGGTTTCGGTTCCATTGTCCAGAAGTCAATGTGTTTTTGGAATGGATTTTTGGTTAAATGCCTGATGTAGGGTCTGTTGTTAATGGAAGGTCAGTATATTTTTACGCTTTATTCAACAACATAAAATGCATCAATAACCCACTTTTGATGTTTTTTTAAAGCTTTTATCGTGAAAATTATGGTTGCTAACAAGTGGCTCAATGGCACTACAGAGGTTGTTAGGGACATTAAACATCATCATGCTGAGCAGGAATACTCATCTACTTGCTATTACGCTTTTATAGCCTTGTTGTGTTTACTATTCAAACTAAAACTTCAATTTGTAGATTTTAAAAAATGATTAAGAGATTTGTCTGAAGCTTAGTGATGGTGATGTTGAAGTCATATGACCGTGGTGTAGTATGTTTATAACTTTTGCTTTTAACTTCTGGCGATTATTTATTAATATTTAATAAATTAATACGTATAAATTAATAATTAATATGATTAATATTTAGGCTACCAAATTCTAAAAACAAAAAATGTGTCAGAATCATAAACTTAGGTCGATCACAGAGCATTTTTTTCCCAGCAATTATCCAAAAGCCAATGGAAAAATCCTATTGGCTTTTTGTCTAGGTAGGCGATTCCATCATCCCTCCAGCACTCTATTGTTTGCTTTCTTCTGCACAACACAAAAGGGTTTTTCACACTAGAAATAGTTAATCCTGGGTCATTCTAAATCTCGGGTAAACAGAGTGTCCCGGTTGTCTTGCTTCATGTTTCACACTGCTCATAATTTACCCAGAGTTAACAATTAATCCTGGGTATTCATAAGGTGAGATTTCACACTGTAGATTCCTAAACCCTGGGTTAAAGTCCTTATTTGCATATCCGCGGCCAGTGTCACTGACTGGACAAACGCAGCACATGACCTGTTTACATAAAGGCTCTAGCATTACGTGTCCTCATATTACACATTGCTGACTGTAATATCAAGTGTTTTTCTGAATTGACTTTTCGAAGGTGATAGGTGAGAATGAAACGGTCTATTCTTCACGCCAATTGTCGCGTTTCCCATTGACATTTGACATTTTTCCTATCAAACGCAGAAACGACTGCATCATGCAGTGTTTCCGTGACTGCCCAAAGCAGGTGAATATAAAGTTGGTTGGTTGTCGTTTGCTAAGCATCTAGTTGTAACATTCTAACACCACATCGTTTCACACTGTACAATTTTGGCATCGCAATGTGGAGTTAACACCTCAAAAGCGGTGCTAACCCCCCTTTTAAATTACAAGTGTGAAACATGAAAAGCAGGGTTAAGAAAGTTAACAGTGTGAAAAGCCTTAAAGGACTTTTTTTCTCCATATAATCAGTATAGTTCAGTGTTGTTTTGGACCCCATTGACCATTATATGGATGAAAAATCAATGATACATTTTTCAAAATATCTTTTTGTGTCTTCCACATAAAGTCATTGATGTTTGGAACGACATAAGGGTGAGTACATGATGACAAAATTGTCATTTTTGGGTGGACTATCCCTTTAAGACTGTTGACAGCTTGCCTTGCATATACAGCCCGTTCTCATCCTAGGGCGTCATATATTGACGCTCGTGACATTTCGTCTACATCGAACACACATGGCACCCTTTAGCGTCAATATGAGACGCAGATAGAAATGGGCCAGAAGGCGCCTCCTAGCGGTCTAACCCTAACCCTACACTAGACCTAAACCTACCCATAACCGAACAAAGCTCTGTGCGTCTCATATTGACGCTAAAGGCCAATTTATACTTCTGCGTCGGGTGCGCATAGAAGGTACGGCGTAGCATACGCATTGACGTGTACCATACGTCGTACCCTTCGCCGTACCCTGACGCGCACCTCCTCAAAAATGTAACTACGCGTCGCGGCGACGCGGACCGCAAGATCTGTGATTGGTCGGCTGGATAGCATCGCGTTTCCTCCTACGCATTTCCGGAATGATCTTCTGCACTCTGCACCGCCCGCCCGCCATTTTTAAATTCCGAAGATCAGTGAAGAGCCATGGAAATAGACCAAGTGACCGAGAGATTGCTTGAAGAAGTGCGGAAATACAGCCATCTGTATGACTCCTTCAGTCGCCATTGCTCGTAGAAACCTAAACTCAAAACAGCCGCGAGGAATGTAAACACAGTGGAACATTAAAACCCACCCGCGCCAACTAGCGTTTCGGCGGTGTAACTGCAGAGCAACACAGACATTCGCAGAAGTATAAATGCTCACGACGGCGTCGCCTACGTGCGTAGCCTACGACGTACACTACGGCGTACACTCGACGCAGAAGTATAAATTGGCCTTAAAGGGTGCCATGTGCGTTCGATGTCGACGAAATGTCACGAGCGTCAGTATTATGACGCCCAAGCATGAGAATGCGTTGGCATATATATAAACATAATTGAATGCAAACGCATGATGCACAACTATGACCTTCGGATCTAATGTTTTAGGTTTTAGCCTTTAAAAAAAATTGAAGACAATGAAAACTAAATAAGACTACAAATCAATGAAGATACTCATTCAATTATTTATCCAGTATACTATTTCTACATTTGCTTCTTTTGGGATTTTTTGCATCCATGGGCTTTCTTCTCATCAAAAATTGATGGTGGGGAATATATTTTTTTCCATATTTTCATTATCTGCAATCTTTAACAAGTGTATTGATCGGCTCCACTTCCCCTCCTACCTTCCCAGCCGTGCTACGCGAGGTATTGGGTGTCTGGACATGGAGCCCAGGTAGCGCTGAATTAGACGGTAAAACCTCACACACGTCACGCTTTTGCATTCAGACAGAAAATGATCCTATGGTGTAAATCCTCCCTCCTGTTGGTCTCTTCAGGGTGTGTGTTTTCTTAGTAATTGTAGAGACATGGATTCAGCTCGCCTGTGATGTTCGCTGTGAAAGAGATGTTTAGAAGAGTCTTGTCTTTCAAAGAAAGGACAATAAGTTTGTTAAATGTACTGGAATATGAGAGAAAGAAAGAAGGAGAGCTGCGTCAGTTAGCAGTGATAAGCCGATAAACCGCTCGTCTCCAGAGAGCAGGGACTTACTCATTCTTGTGTGATCATACACACGTGTATAATTGAGTGTGTGTGTGAGAGAGAGAAAGAGGAGGGTGTTGAGTTGGTGAGAGAACGTGCTTGGCTGAATGCTTTGGATACTTTCAGACTGTAAGAAACATGACAGCATTTTCTCATCCTGTCATTGACTTTCCTGTGTGTGTGTGCGCGCGTCTTATTCCTTCAGCTGGCACAAGTCTCTCTCTCTTGTTGAGCAGGGAGCCTTAGGGTCAGTCTGTAATCTACAGCTATAGAGTTTCCTCCAGAAGATGAAAGAAAGTCAATATGGAGTCAAAGATATACAGCCATCACTAATGGAGTCAGGCAAAGAAAATGGCAGATATATACATGGATGCTAATGTGGCAGACGATCAAAAATGAGCACTGACTTGTTGAAAAGTCTTAGATATATGAGATTTGGCTGATGAATACAGTAAAGGTGCCACTATAAGAGTTTTTAACAAGCTTAAGCAGTGAGACTAACTTTCCCACCAAATGGTTGAACAGCATGGTTATAATGATTAATGATCGAGACCAAAACTAGTTTAAAGATTTATTCATTTAGCATAAGCATTTAACCAAACTTGTTTGCAAATAAGGAACATTGCAAGGAATTTCTCGTCAAAGCCACATTATTTTCAATCAGTTACCAGCTAAATTATTAAATACTGAATTTATTATTATTTTGTTTTAGTTCATTTATCAGCATTATTACATGGTAATCAATTATGATTACCATCCGATTCAATCCAATATGTGATATCTTGGAATCTGACCTTCTAAGTATAAACACACCCCATCTGATTCTTCTCTTATTCATGAATGCTTGTTTTGTTTTTTACCATTGTTACATGACCACTCATTCTTGTCTTTAAAAGGAGAAAACTCACAGGATGCTAAGCCGTTATGCATTCACTTTGCTTGTCTTTGCTCAGAAAACCCTTTGCTATAGAAAACTTTAATATAAAGTTTTTTTTAAGTTTGTTTTTAAGTTATCTTACAGTGTAAATGTGGCCTAGGTAGGGTGAACGGTAGGGTGAACAACTCACAACTTCTAAACC
>NC_139985.1:7426523-7464523 GCF_963993115.1 Abramis brama
AATGCCATCTGTTAGACAGCGTCTCCACAGTGATTAGGTCAGCCCCTGCTGCCTCTTATGCCTTAGGAGTGCTCACTGGATTTGTGCCAGGCAGTTTGGAGTTTTTGAGAGACAGGTAAGAGATAAAACTTTATTTACTTTATCCAGAGGAGCCAGAGGACATGCTGCCCTCTTTCCCCCAAGGGTTTTGGCCCTGATTCAGAGACCCAGGGCAGAACAAGAGAGTCTGTGTTTTCTCTAACCAGCGTTATCAGCCCTATTATTTCCAGTGATGCAGTTCTGCAGCAAACATAAGATGGTGGAATACATCAAAATCCTCTCTTCATGCCAGTACCAAAAGCTCAGTGGTTTTGATCTTAAATAGTTTTATAAATTCATTAGAAAATTTAATAATCATGGTCATCAATAAGTACAGGCATACACAATTCCAACAAATCTCTCAATACAATTTATGAAAATGGTTTTCTTGTGTTTTGGTAAAGCATGCATGGGGTCAAGGTTTGGCTGGCTAGCATGTTCTTACTAGATTCAAACTCCATTATCAGCATCTTTCTCTATTAGGGCTGAGTATCTATTTGATTCACAAGCTCTCTATTTGATTCCAATTTCAGTTTTATTTGTTTATTTGTATATAGTTGTATTTCTATATTTCATTTACATTAGTATCTACACTGCCCGGCCAAAAAAAGTTGCTGTTTGGATTTAAATAGGCAAATGCTTAAAGGATAATTCCGGTATTTAACACCTTGAGTCTATTTTGTAGTTTGTTTTGGATGAACTAGAGTGGTGGACAGAAATTTTAACGATGGGTCCTGTCGACTTTTTGACTCTCTTAGAATCGCCTTTGACCGCTTCAGAGTGGCTGTCTATGGGTATGCACGAACATGTCCTTAAAACAACCCTTAACGTTCGTTTTCAAAACTGTGCAACTCACCGAGTGGTTAGCGGTGTTCATCCAAAACAAACTACAAAATAGACTCAAGGTGTTAAATACCGGAATTATCCTTTAAGAGTCTATGATTGGGTCATTATTGCAGTGATTATTATCTAGCAACATTTTGGCAACAGTTCTTCTAACCCTAATTGATGGAGTGTATAGATTTTCATTTCTTAAACAACCATGTAGGAGGAAGACACATCATAGCCATATTCCAGGATGACATTGCCAAGATTCATCAGGCTCAAATTGTGAAAGAATGGTTGGGAGGGAGCATGAAGAATAATTTTCACACATGAATTGGCACCTCTGAATCCAGACCTTAAATTCATTGTAAGTTTTTGTGATGTGCTGGAGGAGACTTTACAGAGTGCTGGACTCTTGCATTGTCAATACAAGATCTTGAACAAAAATGTATGCAACTCTTGATGGAAAAAACAGGAAAAAATCATCCTCCTGATGAAAAATAACATTTATATGGCCATGATGTTTCTTCCTATATAGTTGTTTAAGAAATGAAAAGCTACACACTCCATCAATTAGGGTTAGAAGAACTGTGTTAAACAGCGACTTTTTTTTTTTCAAACATCCATTTTAGTCTGGGACTAGTTTAAGCCCTGTCTGTGAAACCAGCCATGTATGTTCTTGTAGTGCCAGACAGCATTGTCATGATGTCATTTTCTTATGAGTTTACAGCTCAGGTGATTGGCTCAAAAATGCTCTTCTGGACCATGTTATGATGGATGTGTCAGAAATGTGTTAGAAGTATTTTTATTGGTTCATCAATACTAATAAATGTAACTTTTGATACTGCCTCCATCTCCAGGCACTTAACACTCTCTGTGAAGTGAGGCTTCCGAGGCGGAGATTGATCTGTTTTTGTAGTGTGATGCATTTGGGCTTGATTTGATCCATTATTTAAACGGGTTAAATCATTTGTGTTGCAGTTTAAACATGTAGTTGTTGCAGTAATGCAGAAAAACATGTTGTAGTGGCATGAACACACACATTAGGATCTGTGCTTTCATGAATACTTTAGAGCTGAAGTTGATGGTTGTGCTTGTTTGGCTGCTTTGGGAATCTTTCAGTACATCTGTTTCTTTGTGGGTTTTGAGCTTTTGTTGATCAATATCAAACAGAGCTGTATCAATGACAAATGCAGGGAGACCACAACACTTTTACAAAAAACTGAAAAAAAAGATGATAAAAATGAAAGACCAAAGGGGAATTGGAGAAATACAGAGAGTTGAGGCCCGTTCAAACCAAGGACGAAAACTAAAATGATAAAGGAAAAGATATAGTTCTAAAAAATCATTCTAAATCTAAAAGAATAGAAGTTTACTCACCACAGCTGTGGCGTTAACGGCACAGAGAAACAATATTGATGAAATCCCTTTCAGAATGATATCGTGTGTTGGTGTGGATGGCCGCTAATAGATAGTTATCATTATATGGTTATCTTTATAGTTGTTGTTCTTGCTGTGAACGGGCCTTTATAATGGAATTTTGTTCAAAAACTGTTATGTGATGTTGATGATAACTTTAATTTTTGTCAGTGTGAATCACACACAGTCTTGACACATACATACGTCAGTATTTCAGTATTTGGCATCTATCTGTTTGTCTATCTATCCATCCGTCCGTCCGTCCATCCATCCATCCATCCATCCATCCATCCATCCGTCCGTCCGTCCGTCCGTCCGTCCGTCCGTCCATCTAAGTTCGTCCATCCACCCTTTTCCATCCATCCGTCCTGGTTCGTCCATCCACTCTTTTCTTCCCGTCCGTCCATCTATCTATATAAGTTTGTCCGTCCACCCTTTTCTATCCATCCGTCCTGATGTATATCTAAGTTTGTCCGAAAAGCCTTTTCTTCCACAGGAAACTAAATCGCACATTTTGTGTGGAACAGACAGAAGGTCATTGTTCACTGATAATCATTCTGCAACTTGACAGTCTCTGATCGCTAGATTTGGTTGTATGGGGGGGAAGCAGAGGGGAAAACACATATTTTTCAAATTCAAATGATGAGAGAAATTTCATTTTTGAGTGAACAGTTCCTTTATTGGAGATATTAAAGCAAAATGTGTATACAATAGCTCCAGTAGGTTTGTTTGTTTGATTGATTCAGGGAGTGAAACAGAACAATCTGATACCACAAAAATGTAAATTGTAACCATGGTTACAACAGCAAGGACAATGGTTGAGAATCTTTGAGCCTAATCAGACTGTAGTGAGATGTTTGTGAGAGTGTCTCCATAAAAAGAAGAGTTTTCAGGGAACTACTTCTCGTATCTGAAAGTGGGTATGTGTGCTAGATAGCGATGGGTCATATAACAAGTTAGGGGTGCCTTTGATAGTGGAGTGAGCTTCACATACCTTCCCGCAGAGATAAAAACCCCATTAGTTCCTAAGGGAGGACGCTTTTCCTCACTAATCTGATCTGAGAACAAATGTCAGACGAGAAGCCAATACTGCGGTGGTCGACCACAACTGACTGGGGATCAGCTTTCATACAAACACAGATCTAGGTTTCGGCATGAGAAACACAGGTGTAACCTTGATATTCAGGCTGACCAGAATGCTGATCTGCAACATGTTTTATGCCCATGGATGGCTAGCTTTTGGTCTCAATGCTGATAAACCTGAAATTTTTTTTTTGACTCAAATTTCTCTTCTTCCTCTTTTGTAAATTAAGCATCTCGCTAAACCAGCATCTATAAACCATTCATTTATTGCAAATTTTTGCCACATCTCCACTGATGCACCGACTGGTGCAAGAGAGAATCAAAGAGAATAACTTCACATCTATACTCTTGCAAGACAAATTACCCATCTGTCTGTCTGAGCTTTTCAGCACAGGAACAAACCTTGTCCTCACAGACATCCTTCTCCCTTTGTTAGTCAGGAAGCACCTGTTTGCTCTTCAAACGGGTGAAAACAGCTTGAAAAGAAGGTTATTAAACCTGAAGGACAAACCAGAATATAAAATATAAAAAATTAATTACCTCTTGCGATCTTCATGCGTAACATAATGAAGGTTAAGAAGTGTAATGAAAACACCTGTCATGTTAAGTGCTTTTTAAAGGGAGGAAAAGTTCTGAGATATGAAACATTATTAACAACAATTCAGGATCCATCTTAGTTACTTTGACGGTTTAGGACTTTATTTAGATGGAAATTATCCAATATATAGAAATGAAAATTCAGTTTGCTCCAAACAAATCAGACTCAAAATGAAGGGTGGAGACAAATATACATTTTCTGTCATCTTATTGAAATCTATTTATCGATATTAATCTAGCCATGATGGTCCAAGTTCTCGTAAATGGGGTTTTCAAAGTCCACCAACAGTTTCAGATATCTCAGATGAGATTTACAGATAAGAACGACGCTGAGTAGAAGCTCCATCAGAGAGGAAGAAAGAAAAACCGAATGATCGACAGCCAGCGATAGCAGGATAAAGTGATTGAGGGTGTGGGGGATGTGATGAAAGGTGGGAAAAAGAGCTGAGTGGTTTTGAGAGATGGTTTGAATAATTTGAATTATAGCCGAACACACCTCTTCCTGCAAAGCCCTGGTAAGCTCCGATAAATGGTTCGCTGATGTTCACACACAGCTGGGCTCATTAGCACGGTGTCTAGAGAGATGAGCCGGGCAGAGAACAGAGCGAGCGAGTGAGAAAAAGTCTGAAAAACACAGACAGATATGCATACCTGAAGCGATCAAGGACAGAAAGCTGAAAAAAGAGACATCAAAGCGGAGTGCAAGAGAAAAGGCAGGCTTTTGGGCAGTCATGCACGTCATTGAAGTTGAACTAAGGGCTCAAGACCTTTCACATACCCCTGCTGTCTCGTGCATGATACACTACAGCAGACACATGTTCTGCTATGCATCTCTGATGGTGTTCTGCAGGTCAGGAAGTGCACTTGGGAACCTCAGGGCGAAATCCCCTTGAGATTTTACAGCAAGGTGAGAATCACTTTTGAAAGTCCAGTGCCATGCCAGAATCCTTATTTGGCCTTGAGCGAGTCACTTAGCCACTATATGCCTCCAGGAAATCCAGGAGGCAAATAATAAAATATAATGTCTCTTGTAGCGTTTATTCAAATGGCTGTCTGTGTTGTAGGTGTGATGGAGGACAGGAGAAAGCATTGAATTAATCTTTGAATGGTATTTCGACATTGCTTGGCAGCCACATTGCAATTCAGGGTCACGATTCCAGGAATGATCAGAGAGCCTCATGATATCACAGTATGTCATGCATTCAAGACCTCTGAAGCCATACACTTTGACTGAACTATTTGCTGAAAATCTTCCATATACTTTCAGATATGCTACATGAAGACACATTTGAATGATTAACGTCAATGATTATCAGTTCTGAGACATAAGAACCAATGACATTTGACTTTCACGACTCAGTTGCGTTTGCGGACATCCAAATATGGCGTGATGCATTCAGCATGCATGGGTGTATTAAATAGATCAAAAGTGACATAAAGACATTTAAAATGCTGTTTTTTTTTAACTTTCTGTTTATCAAAGAATCCTGAAAAGCGATGTCTCCTCAAAAATATTAAGCAGTTAAACTCTTTTCAACATCAGTAATAAGAATAAATGTGAGCAACAAATCAGCATATTAGAATGATTTCTGATCACGTGACACTGAAGACACTGAATATTTAGCTTTGTCATTTCTGGAATAAATTACATTTTAAAATATATTAAAATAGAAAACTATTTTTGCTGTATCAAATCAATAAAAATGAAAATAGATGCACATAAGCATCTTCTTTCAAAAACATTAAATGTTTTTTACTGATCCCGAACTTTTGAATTGTAGTGTATGTAAGGGGAAAAAATTATAAATTGAGATTCCTCACACAAAGCTTTCTTATGGCTTTAAAGGTCCCCTATTATGCAAAATTCACTTTTGCATGCTGTTTGGACATAAATGTGTGTTGGCAGTGTGTGTACACAACCAGCCAATAGTAATAAAAATCCACTCACTCCTTTTTTATTAATCCCCATAAATCATCAGCAGTGTCTCCAAACGACCTGTTTTCAGAATGCTGTTTTAGTGACGTCACTAAGCACAGGCCCCGCCCACGAGTGTTGACAGACACTGCCGTTTCAATATAGACCCGCCCTGATCGAGTTCATAGCTGCTGTACTGACGAGAATGTCTCCCAAGAGTTGTAGGTGTTGTGTGGCTGGATGTATTAATCCACATAGCTCTCTCTATTTACTCCCGAAATCTGAGGCAGCTGCTGAAGACGAGGTGGAATTATTTTGTTTTTAAAGAAAATGCTCCCTCAACTCTACCGAAATTCGTTTATGTACTTGCGCACTTCTTATAACTTACTGTGTTTACTCAGCTCTTACGGTGATTTTCTGAAGTAAAACTGACGCTTCATCTTTTGTGTGATGTACAATAAACTTTATTAAACTCATCAGTATATGTTTGATCATCATTCGGACCTGGTCCGAAACAGCAGACTTGTAGGCTATTAATAATGGATACATACAAGCAGATGACAAATACGTTATAACAACCGTAATTAAACTACTAAACTATACCTGTTCCATCTCTATACAGCACTCTGACTCTGTAGGCATTATTGTCCGACTCGAAATGAACACCTTACTGAGAGTTTCTGATATTATCATCATTCCGTGAGATTAAATTGTCCTGAGAGACTGAGCGCGAGCTCGTGAGGCTCCGCCCCCTGTGTCGTGCAGCAGCAGCTTATTTGCATTTAAAGGGCACACACTAAAACAGCGCGTTTTTCTGAGCCCCAAAAAATGACAATGTAAAAAATGATCTGTTGAGTATTTTGAGCTAAAACTTCACATACACATTCTGGGGACATCAGAGACTTATTTTACATCTTGTGAAAAGGGGCATAATACGGGACCTTTAAAATATTTTGAATATAGAATATGAGTAGTATGGACCATTAATGGTACTTTTTCTCTTCCCTTTTTTGCCACATTTAGTTGGATATGGAGCCAAAGATTATCTTTTATGTTTTATATATTAAGAAATTACATTTTTGGGTGAAATTTTCCTTCAAGAATTCATAGGGCAGATCTTGTGACACTCCATATTGACTAGATGGTCCAGCGTGACAATTTTTGCACCATGTATGACACATTTGTACGACACAGACACATCTTATGGGCAACTTCTGGTACATCAAAATATCCGCACCCCATTCATAATGCTTATTTAATGCAATTCCACCCACATGTGATTAAACAGCACTAATTGCTGGGATCAGCATTTCCAGATTGTCTCTTTAAGCCTCAGCGATTGATAGAGGGTTTTTAAACACCTACTTCCTACTGAAACGCAGAGTTCCTCATTATTTCCGCTACACTCTCCTCTGTTAGATCGCTTCCCAAGGGGTTCGGTGGGGGATGGAGGAGCATTATTTACATTATGTTACAGCATCTTCCTGGAATGGCTTATGAATAATGAAGTCTCTAAACTCCCTGATCATTTGTCATACTCGCTGTATGCTGATATGCATTTAATAGGCAGTCAATACAAGAGCATGCGTTCCTTTAATAGTGCTTAATCAATGGAGCCTGGTCCTATTCGACAAAACTCAATGAGGTTCTGCGTCTTTGACATGGCTTCCTAACAAGTGATTCATCAATAACTTGATCGATCACTGTTTTACTCGATATTTTAATCAATTAATTTCCCAGGCATCCTCAAATTCTTCAGTTTTATTAAGAATGATCCTTTAGCTTCATTGTTCACTTTACTTATAAGTTTGAATCACAAGACCTGGAGTCAGTGTGGCATGCATTTTGCTGACTCATCATTTGAAAATAGACTGAACTTCTGGGAAGTCCCCATTTTGTTTGTCATTTTATAAAACCATTTGATACACAATATCGGCTTTTAACTGTAAAAGCAGAACCAAAACCAATAATGAGGGTCATTCTGGGTTGCCAGAGCCAAACACAAATCATTCGATCAAACTGTTTAGCCCATGAACATCTGTAAGCAGAATCTTCTCTTTTCCTGTTTAGTAGAATCTGCTGTACTGCTCTTGCCGCCCTGCTAGATTTGTGTGTGATGATAAAACAGAATTAGTAGGAAGAAAAAAAGTCAGATCATGAGCTGCCTCAAGCTTTGCTTTGAGTTAATTTTTTTTTTTTTTTTTTTTGGAGCTGCAGAAATTACAATATTGTTTATTCTTCCATTTGTTCTTTTTCAAGAACATTTCCTGCTCATTACTCATTTTCTCTGACAATGCTTCGTTTCATGCACCACCATCTTTTCTCTACTAAAAAATGTTATCAAACACAAAAAAGGAATTTATCATTTCTACTAAATGGTGACCATGTTTTGTGGCCTGTTCAAGGTTCAATCGACTCTGTTTGTTGCTTTTACAATTTACTTTAAATTAAAATGAGCCAAAGCCACATAATTATTATTATTTTTTCTTTTTGGAAAATTTGTAAAACAGAAGTTAACGTGACCATTTTGTTGACTTACATCGACATGACTTACACTTGCTACTGGAAATAGAGAGTACATGTTGAAATTATTATTTTATGTGTTTTTGACTAAACTGAAAGACTTGATGTTGAATGTTAAGTTTTGTTGGATATTTAGAAGACTTTTTGATGTTGTTTTTGTGGTTACCATTGTTGGAACAGCTGTACATGGCAGTAGTTGTGCTAATATCAGTGCAGTGACAAGCCACTTTCTCATCCCATAAATAAAAAAGTTATACTGCAGTCTAGTAGTATAACTGAAAAATGAAAATTTGAGTTACTTTGATAAGTCTAATTTTATTGCGGTTTACTTAAAGGGATCATTCCACCCAAAATGAGAATTGTCATCATTTACTCACCCTTGTCGTTACAAACCTGTATGCAACTTTCTTTCTTTTTTTATTATGTTTTAATTTTTTGACAATAAACATGCCAGAATGAGACCATAAAAAACACAAATGAAATCAACTACCCACTTTGGGCCGAGTTCACCCGAGCTGTGGATATTTCTAACATTATAATATCCCGAAGTTGAATCAACCACTATAATATATCCAGGTTATGTGGTGGGAGCCAGTGTTGAGCTATCAGTTTTTTTTGCAGACGTTAAACCGGCCAATGATTTTTGATAAGATAGCACATACCTCAATCCAAAAAAATGTAACCTTTTCACATTCCCATATCATTTGGAAAAAGGATCCAAGTTGTTGGTCAGGACATTTATCACAAAAGGGACTAAAGGAGGAGTCAATATGATGTCTTTTGAGTGGGGTCCAATAAGTTCTGTGACAGAAGTTATAATGAATCAGTTGGTGATTATGATTTCTAGATGTAAAGAAGTAAAAATGTTCTGCCATACTCTTCCCCAGTCCGTGACATCCTCCTCTTGTTCACAGTCTCTTTCCCTTGCGTGCTGTATAACTAGGCGATTTGCTGTAGCCTCTAAGGCCTTCCCATACATCCATTAAGTGAAGTGACTAGAAGAGGACAACTCAAACCAAGCAATGATCGAGTGTGTGGGAAATGTTTCCCCCCTGGGCACCCCATAGGCCTTCATGGCCAACCTTAGGCGCAAATATAAAAACAGAAAAGAGGGTTCTGTTCCTTACCGCTCACACAGTTCTTGAAAGCTTAACACGTGTTTAGGACCAGCAATATCTTTCAATGTATAGATGCCCTTCTGCATTTGGCACACTATGGGTGTGCCAAATATGCAATTTTTCCATAAGTTTAAAATTGACTACTGTGTTGGCCATGATTGGACCAAAAGCTTGCATACATTGCTTTTTGTTTAGCCAGAACATTATATTTTGTAACCTGTGTTTGCCTGCTAAGCTCTCCTCTATCTCTCTCCAAGGGACCCTAGAGAGCGGGTCGAGCCAATTCTTAATACATTTTATTTGAGAGGACCTATGATACAATTCGAAATTCGGAAGCGCTAATCCTCCATTATGTTTTGCACGCTGCAGTGTTTCAAATTTCAATCTGGGTTGCTTGCCATTCCAGATGATTTTACGAATTTTAGAATTTAATTTGTGCCAAAAAAATGTAGGTGCAGGTAACGGAATCATGGAACTGAGAAAATTGATTCGTGGAAAAACATTCATTTTAACACTTGCTATTCTGACATGTAATGATAGTGGTAACAAGGTCCATTCTTGTTCAACCCTAGTTAGAATTTGTAGATAGTTGGCGTCAGGTATACCATGGAGGGAAGAATGAACAACAATGCCTAAGTAACTTATTGAAGTTTGTATGGAAATATTGCATGGTAGTCTAATTTTCTTAGCCATACTATTAAGTGGAAGCAAAGAGGATTTATCCCAATTATTTTTGTACCCAGAGAGCATGCTGAAGTTTTCAAATACCTTCAGTATCTGGGGAAATGAAACTTGAAGATCTGAAATAAACAGTAAAATATCATCTGCATAGAGTGATATATGTTGTTTGTAAGAGTTAACTGAAATTGAACAATCATTTTCCTGTCTTATCAGTTGGGCTAGGGGCTCGAGTGACATTGCAAATTGCATTGGGGAGAAAGGACACCCTTGTCTTGTGCCTCGTTGTAAATGAAAGGGTAGAGAATGTACTCCATTAGTAATAACTGAGGCCGTGGGGTTTCTATATAAAACTCTTATCATGTTTACGAAGCCTTTGCTAAGGCCATACACATACAAAACAGACCAGAGGTAGTCCCACTCCCGCCTGTCAAACACCTTCTCTGCGTCCAACGAAAGAACCGCAGCTGGAGTGGGACAACCCTGGGATTTGTGAATGATGTGCAGTAGTCTCCGAATGTTATCCACCGCTAATCTATTTGGCATAAAGCCAGACTGGTCAGGGTGGACTAATGAATTCAGATACCGCTGTAGTCGCGAGGTCAGAATTCTAACATACATTTTTATATCGGTGTTTTGCAAACTAATGGGTCTGTAGTTTGCACAATCTGAATAATCTTTCCCTTTTTTGGATATCAGTGATATAAGTGCCATATTCATCTGTGGGTGAATGGCCCCAACCACTATTGCCGCGTGGATGGCTGTCAGGAAGACAGGGCCGAGTAGATCAAAATATTTAAGAAATAATTCTGCCGGGATCCCGTCTAAGCCTGGCGCTTTGCCTTTCTTAGCACCTTGTAACGCCCCTTTAAGTTCCTCCAAAGTAACTGGCTGTCCTAAAAAATCAGCTTCCTCATGACTAAGTCGAGGTAGAGTAAGAGACTGCAAAAAGGCAGTACAACTTGGACTTGTGGGATTAAGTTCGGACGTATAGAGTTTAGAAAAGAAATCAGAAAATGAGGAGTTAATTTCTTTGCTATTCCTAACCAGTCCTTTAGAAGGGTGCTTAATTTTTTCAATGTAGGCTTTCGCCTGGCTTTGCTTCAAGCTTAAGGCAAAAAGTTTGCTAGGTCTGGCACCACTGAAGTAATAGGACTGTCTGGTTCTGTGAATCACACATTCTGATTTCCTTCTCAAAAGATCGTTCACTTCAGCTTTAAGGGTCTGAAGCGTCTTAAAATGTGAATGAGAGAATGAAGATTTTAGTGACAATTCAAGTGATTGATATTCTTTCTCTAAATGGTCAATTTGACACACATACCCAGAGCAGTGGGCAGCCATTCACTGTGGCACCCATGGAGAGATTGGGGGTTAGGTGTCTTGCTCAAGGGCACTTCAGTCGATTCCTGCCGGTATTGAAAATCGAACCCTCGACCCTTCAGGTTACAAGTCCAACTCTCTAACCATTAGGCCACAACTGCCCCTGGTCTGTTATTGATATCCCTACGATAACAGGCCGGCGTGCATCTAATAAATGATTCATTTGTTAAATAACTGCAATGGACCGTTAAAGAATGCGACACACGTCTCCCGGAAATCCTGTAGAATTCAACCTATCAGATGATGACTTCGAAACTCCCAAAGTGTTTCCTATTTTGTGTGCCTTATGCATCAGACATTCAGCCAACTTTCCGTGGGTGTGACTTTCATTGCATGGGCAAAAACAACTAATAGTTTCTTTTGTTTTCCTCAGAAGAAAGATAGTCATACAAGTTTGGATCAACATGAGGGTGAGTAAACTTCAGTTTTGTTAAACAAAACATTTGTTGGAATGGACTTAATTGAACTTTAATGGTCTGGAATAGAATAGAATAGAATAGAATAGAATAGAATAGAATAGAATAGAATAGAATAGAATAGAATAGAATGTTAAAATGACTTGTTGTAAATTAAGTTGTAAATAAAACAAAGATTATTGGAGCACATTTTACAAGTAAATAGTATTTCCTTCCTTCTACTTCAAAATGCAGTGTTTAATTAAATGTGTGGCTTGCTTTTATTTGTGAAATTACTTGCTATTTCTGAGTGAAAATTGTTTTAAAGTAAAAAAGATTATGTATAGAAAGAACAGAATATAATCGTTAATACCACCTGACTGTGTTGTGGTAATGTGGAGTAGTCTTACTGTCAACTTCATGTATTTAGGCATAGGGCTATATTTATATGACCACATGTCGTGAAGGTTAAGCACTCATTAGAAGAAAATAGCAGACTGTTTTGTTTCTATCATGCTGCCCTTTGCTCCATGGGCAAGCAGCCACCACAAGGACTTACCTGTCAGTCAGGACCAGACAGGCAGAGCTGCATTGCCTCTAGAGGGAGAATGTAAATGAGACTCCTATAAACAGCCTGACCTGTCAGGGCAGTATGACATACAGCCCCCCCCCCACCCCCCACCCCCCACCCCCCCACCCCCCATACCACCACAACATACACCACAAACTCAAAACACCAGGCGGTCAGATTCAGAGCCTGAGTGTCTAGCTTTAATCAGTGCCTTAGGCCTATGTGTGATCTTGACAGACATGAGAGGCATGTGATTCATTTCCTGCCGGGCATGTTCAAGAGACATGCACAATGATGTGAGAGATTTTGATCACAAATAAAAATAAATAAAAACCGCTGGGCAGGCATGTGGTTTAACTATCAAAGCTCAATCTGACAACATGTGCATCTTTTGATAAAAGACATTTTCTGTCAGTTTGTATTAACTGAGAATGATGCTAGTATTTTCATTTTCTAAAACCTAGAGGGTTGCACTGCTGCTTTCTACATAGGTCCTGCCTTATAAAACTCAACCCTAATTGAAATTCTGAAATGAAATGAAACACTCCACTGAAACTCTCTGCACAACTGTTCAAAAGTAAGATTTAAGATCAAGGTCAGTAAGATTTCTTTTTTAAAGAAGGATATTTATTTATTTAGCAATGAAGTGACAGTAAAGACATTTATAATGTTACAAAAGATTTATATTTCAAATACATTTTGTTCTTTTTAACTTTAAGCAAAGAGTCTTGAAAAAAAATGTATCATGGTTTTCACAAAAACATTCCAGCACAATTGTTTTCAAAATTGCTAATAAATATAATAAATGGATCTCGAGCACCAAATCAGCATATTAGAATGATTTCTGGTGGATCATGTGATACTGAAGACTTGAGTAATGGCTGCTGAAATGTCTGCTTTGCCATCACAGGGATAAATGGCATTTTAACATATTTTAAAATGGAAAATGGTTATTTTACATTGTGATAATATTCCACAAAATTGCAGTTTTTAGTTTATATATATATTTATAGCAATGAAGCTATTAAAATATTATTATTTTTTATAGCTATTAAATAGCTATTAAAAATATTTATATATATATACATTATGCATCATAGTCTTTGTAAATGCAGCTATCTACATCCTAACCATAATCTTTACTCTTCAGCACAGTGGTAACCATAAAAACTTCAACATAACTCTTTCAAATGTCAAACATAACTGTTTTAAGTCTTTCCCTTCATGCACTGTATTTATGATTAGGACTCATAATGAAGATTTACGGTTTCACTTCATCTGCCGTTAGATATATGCGTCAGTTTCACTAAAAGGCTCAACACGCTAGCTGGCGCGGACATTTAAGAAGGGATGGATATGTGTTTCAAGTGATAGGCTTGGTGAGTGAAATTATATTTGTATTATCATTCTGTATGTATAATTTTCTTTAGATTTTCTGTCTAAAAGTGACCAAAAAGACATTTAACTCCAGCTCACCATCAGTGTCGCCAAACTGCTCCGTCTCCAAAAAAAAGTTTGTACGCATGGGTCAGAGTTTGCGTGCAGGTGCGCAAATTTTCCCGTCAAGTTTGTTTTTATAAATCACAACTTGTGCGTCGGAAGTCCCTCTTTCAGGGCCTGTTTTGTGCGTACGCAATGGTTATAAATTAGGCCCCTGATCCAGCTATATGCAAAGCATGCTGGGAACTAAATTCCCTGCCCAGTTTCAGTTAACACAACAAAAATTATTCATGGTAATTTTGGGGATTTTTACCAATCATTGGCAATTGATTGTTTTTGTTTTTTCCCTTTTATTTTACCATTTTAAATTTACATTAATATCAGTTGTGTGTCTGTCAGTTTGGATCTGGCCAGTGAAAATTATTCATGTGCATAGTACCAATGCAATTAGATGAAGTAAACTTCTATTTGACAAAAAGTGTGTATCTTATTCACTTTACTCATGTCTTCCCATGGTACCATTAACGTACATATTTGCATTCTCTTGTCCTCATATTTTTTTTATCCTACATCACAGACACATTTCTCACTTTCTTACGTCTCTCCATCACTGCCATCTCTTTGGAGGAGATTCTCATCAAAGCTCTCCCTCATTCCAGCACGTTTTATATGGCACTGGCGAGAAGCACTTACCCTGAAGGACTCCAGCCCTCGGAATTTAGATGGAGAATTTTCCCTCCCCTCTATTCACCTTTTTTTTACACAAATGGAGCGTGCAGACAGGGTATTATTAAAGGAGATTTTTTTTTTTTTCATTGCACACTGGTATGCTCTCAAGATAAGTTTAAAAAAAAGGCCAACTCCCGCTCTTAAGATCAGGTAATTCCAGTCTGAGTAATCCCTTTGGGGAATTTGGTGGGGGAAATGATGCAACAACGTGTACATATGTATAAAACTACGACGTATTTTGAATGCTTGAGTTTCTGTGTGGGCCTGATGGAGTGGAGGGAAAGAGAAATTGAAATTGTGAGAGGAGGTTTATATTTTATAATTTGAAGTATTCATTTGGACAAGTAGGTGTCCAACTGTGCGATTCATGTATTAAACATAGTTCCCTGCTGCTTTACCTGAATAGCGGTCACACACATACTTATCTGCCTCTTTTGTCTGTAGAAATGTGGGTGGAATGAAATAATTTATAATGAGGGTCACGGTTATTTCAATTTTATTTAATCTCCATACAACTCAATGTAAGCACAGATTTGATGCAAAGGCATTGACATAATGTATAGTATAGTATAGTATAGTATAGTATAGTATAGTATAGTATTAGTGATTTATAAAAAAAAACAACTTAGGAATGATTTCCTTTTTTACACTAAATTGTGTAACATGTAATTGTAAAAGGTTTCAAAACCTAGTGAGCTGCTGTACCTTACTGTACTATTTTTGCCCAAATTGAGGCAATATCTGCATGTACTTTTCACAGGCAGTTTCAGAATACAATTTGCTGAGCTAAGTGCAAGAATTCACCAGAGCAGTGGACAAAATCAAGCTATATGTCAGATCAGGCCGGGCTTAAGAATCAGCTATTGCTCAGCTAGTTCTTGACGTTACACAACTGTTACAGCTGTTAACCTGATAACTAAGTCTATCCTTTATCTGAATTTCTAGCAAACTGATATCAAACTTTTTTTATCACATCTTCTCCTGCTTCACCTCTTGTCCTCATTAACATGTGTCTTGTTAAATTGTGCACCTTGGGACTGGTAAGTTCATGTTTTTGCAAACTCATGTTCATTTTTTAAGTTGAAGGCTGAAATTCTTAAGAAGTAAAAGCGTTATCACGTTTTAATTATCTTTATATATATATATATATATATATATATATATATATATAGCTTTATATATATATAAAGCTAATTAAAACGCAATAAAGCTTTTACTTCTTAAGAATTTCAGCCTTCAACTTAAAAAATTAAGTTGAAGAAGTTAATGAAGTTATATATATATATATTATTAATCTTACAGAAAGTTTTGTTCGCAAGTCAAAGTCAGTGGTGAAACCAACATTACATTTATTAATTTAGCAGACACTTTCCTCCATAGTGCCAATTGCTGTCACGTGACAAGTTCTGAATACAGAATGGCATACTACCATACTACTTTTTCTGCCGTATATTAATATAGGTACATCTATTCTGCCATCATTGACCAGATGAAGACATCTTACTAGACAGGATGACACACAAGTATTGGATTCGGACATGCCTTGTTGTCTTTCCTCCGGACGCTGTTTGTGAAGGCTAGTATATTTTACCTTTGGACACTGCTGTACTTAAAGGTCAGTGTGTATTTTAAATAATATTAGACATATTGAACTTTTGGCAAAGTTAGTTAATCAGTGTGGGGCGGAACTTGGCGGAACCCAATAGACTAATGAACTCTGGGGTGGATCAGTTGAGGTGAGAAAAAAATCCAACCCAATGGACCAACGAACCAAGGGTATCCTAATTCATAACGGGAAATGTGTTACATAAAAAGCTGCAGTGTCTGATTCTATGAGTGAGCACATTACATGCATGTCATGTGAACATTACCAAACATTAGAGAACCATGAATACGTGAATGTGTTGTTAAAATATTGAAATATTAACTTAAAGTCACTATGAAAAAAACTATATTGACAAATCTCATTTTTGCACATCCATGCACATAATTATTTATTTTTTTCTTTTATTCATGTGCCCTCGTAATCCTTTATCAAAATACCATCCCCTCCCTCTTGGAGTGACATCTCTTCTCCTCTCTGTTTACTGGTGTGAGGGCGGGACCATCCAATCAACCCAGTCAATTCCAATTCCTGATTCGTTCAAGAAGTCGTTTTACTCTGATATATGTTACAATAGGGAAGAAAAGTTCCATTTCATGCTGACTTTAAAATCTCAGGGGGACCTATTTCACGTTCTGCTGACATAAAAATCTTTGCAATCCTTACTCTAGTGTATTTAAAGGGCCCCTATTATGCTATTTTAAAGTTTCCTAATGTTGTTGTGTGTCATGTATTTACTAGTGAAACAAATACGATGACGAATAGTCTTGATTTTGATGATTTTATTTGCTGATTAACCAAAAAGAGTTTTTTCAGTTAGGAACTCATACAATTCACTTAAAGTGCTCTGGTATACTGCGCACACACTTGAAGGCGCGCTCCTTTTTTTCGGGAGCTCTCACAGCCAATCACAAACACTGTTGCTCTCACAGCCAATAACAAACAAGATCAAAAGTAAAATCAAATAAACTCAAATAAAAATTAATAGTATTCAAATACAAATGTTAAAGGGGTCATATAATGTCATTTTTGTACAAGCTAATATGATTCTTTAGGGTCTAAATTAAAAGTTTGTAATATACTTTAATTAAAAATTCTCATTAGTATTGTAAGAAAACACTCATTTTACCTGGTCAAAAACAGCTCTGTTTTCAGCACGCCATTTAAGTGCATGTGTCTTTAAATGATAATGAGCTTTGCTCACCCCGCCCCTCTGTTCTGTGCGTACACCGTTTGCAATACAATAACGCTTCGTTCATTATAAACGTGGGATTATGAATTATATTGAAAACGTCATACATAGAAAACATGCCATAATATACCCTGAGTGTAAAAATAGCTGCATTCATCGTGAAGCGTGCAAGCTATTTGCAAAGATTAATATAAAGATTAATATAAAGGTCAATAAAACGTTACACTCACTTGTTCTTCTGGAGGTTCAGCAGGAACACGAATAGTTGGTACTGATCCTTTTTTCTGGAGCAGCTTCTTAGCAAAAACAGCTTTATACTGACCCTCGTTTGTAACGTTAAAGCAGTCTGCAGTCTACCATTATATGACCCCTTTAATACACAACATTGTGGAGTCTCCTAACATGTTTACATGCATTAAATGTTTAATTTACTCATAATATACATTTGCACATCATCACATTTTCAATGATTCTCAAACGACTCGTGAGATGAATTAATCTCTCTAAATCCTCTCCTTTCCGCGAGCTACTCTGCTCTGATTGGCCATACAGCTCAGTCTGTTGTGATTGGCCTATCGTGTACAGCGCGTCAAAAAAAAAACGCCCATTGCCATAACAACGTCAGCTGTCCTGAGGCTTCCTACACTGTAAACTAAACACAGTAGCGAACAATGACGTCGATTTGTCCAAATCAATGCGAGCGCGAGAATGACAGACAATCTGCATTAATAGACACAGTTATAGGTAGTGGTCCACAACTGATTAGCAGAAGTATTTCAGTAAGACAGTGATAACGTGAGTTAGCCAGTTAGCAGGAGACCTACACAATATGAAACTCAAAACTAAGTTTTTTGAACACCATCTTTCAAGAGTAAAAACCGTTTGCGAATCCTGCATTGAACTCCGAGATTTGAGAAGCAGTCGTTTAGGATTATACTCCTGTGATATCGTGGTAAAGATGAATTTTAACCACTAATTCTTCACATGCTCTTCCTTGGGCAGTGAAAAAAAACAAAAACTGGCTTTACCTTCACATTATAGAGCACAGCGCCGTCTTCTCGACATGATGCTGTTCAGTATCCACAGGAATCAGCTGTTGGTTTGAGGTTCAAGTTTTCCCTGGTGTCTGCGTGCAATAAGTGGGTGGGCAATATACTAATGTTTCGTCTTGACGTCACAACGAAACGGTTTATGACTCCTTTGAAAAACGATTCATTTAATTGACTCAGAATCGACTCAATAACTTTATATACAGTGCACTTTCAGATGTAAAACTTTGCAGGATGTTTTCATTCACTTAGAGCTATGTTACACACTACATGAAAGGTCATTTTCAAAAATCCATAATAGGGGCCCTTTAAAGTAAAAGGAAAATATTTGATTCAGTGATATTTGATTATTCATGGCGAGTGTTCGAAATCGCTAAAAAAATCATGAGTTGCCATTTAAGTTACAATTGGATGCTATCTACAGTACGGAGGCCGTAGGCACAAGGCTGCTCACTGGGTTTCATAACAGACCCTTAGTGATGTATTATCACTGTTGCAGCACAGATAATTCCAGTTTCATTGAGCTTCGGAAAAGTCGAAATGTGTAAGTCTGTGTGAGTTTGCAGGCCTGAGTGATGAATGTGAGACTTGAAGTCTTTGGTCTTTCGAACTTTCCATTCTATCGACATCCATTTGTGTGTGCGTGTGAGAGTGAGAGAGAGAGGGACATTAATAACAATGTGTGCTCACTGGACTGGGAAGAGACCGATGGCTTGGGCGTCTAACCAATAACATTTACTGGAACACTCCGAGTCATTAGCACATTTCCTCTGTCGCTACGGCGACTCTCAGGCTACAAGGTCCGGCTGCTCGGAAGCCAAATTTTACAGCGCGTATCAAGTTAACGGCCAATTTGTCTCCAAGCTCAAAGCGCTCTTTAATTTCTCTGTCTGTCTCATGACTGCCTTCCCTCACTCAGAATCACGACCTAACCCCTCACGACACACAGAAAATCCTCCAGTTAATTGCAAACCCAAATTTCTCCTCTTTTTTAACAATTGTATGCAGCAGATTGTCATTTGGCTTTCAAAAAGCATGACTCAACTCTCTCTTGTACTTTATCACAATATTCCTCCCATGCATATTTCAGAGCCAAAACTCTCCTCTCTTTAAACAACGACGACAGGTGTCTGTGGGTGGGCTATGATTGTTTCGGTTCAGAATAGATGGTGATGATGATATGGAAACAACAAAGTGTGACCATTTGCGTCTTGTCACGGCGCTCCCAAATTCCCTAATCATCCTATAGCCCATCCATTACTTAGATACTTGAGTTTCACAGCTGTCTCTGAGTTGTGTTATTGTGGTTAATTTACTCTTATGCGTTTTATTGCCTGTGGATGTGATCCAAGAGTTTGTTTTTGGCATCTGTCATCTGAAATATACTACATTGACTGGCCATTTTGTAGAGAATGAATCGCAAACACACATTTTATTGGACAAAAAAGAAGCTCAGTTGTGGTTTATGTCTTCTGCTTGGTCACAATAGAGTTTAAAATACATTCGTTGTCCAAATTCAACAGATGTGCGGCCACATCATCCCATGCAACCGTGCAACTATCTCTTTAAAACTTCAGACTTTTATGAGGGTCATAAGTATCAAGCCACTGGAGCAAAATTACTGATTAATGCATTTTATAGTGCAGACAGTGGGGGGAAAATTTGTCCTCCATTTTCTTTCATTAGTCTTAATATGTTTAAGACATATCAGATTTTAATCAAGCTCTCTGATGAGGATGACAACCATTCTGTGAGTGTCCATTATATTTTGTTCTTTTCATTTTTAATTACTACCAGACATTAAAGCCCAATTAAGAATCCTCTCATTCGCGCTTTTGATAGGGATCGACCATATGGAGAGAGCTGTGTGCCAAGGAAATGAAAATTAAAGATGAAAGAACAAGGGTTTTGGGAGGAGATGTTCAAATTACGGGTAGCCGCTCTGTGCAGGACACCCACTTACATGGTGATCTGTGAGATCAATTAGAGTTATTCTCTGAAGGCACATGCTGAAAACACATTGTGACGTCTTATTCTGGAGATGGCAAATGTACAAAGCTCTCCCACATGAACGACTCTTTTACTGCACATTCGTTGTCGTCCATTACAGCATGTTTGTACATTGCCGTGATACTGAAGTGGCTCTCCTCAACTACATTATAGTTAGTCTCAAAGCAACTCGAAACATTTAATGAAGCAGGTGTCCAGCTATTTGGCTCAAAAGAACATATCAGCTCAAAGTGGTTACATTTCATCTCACCATTTCAGTTGTTCTCAGTTGTCAGTATGTTGATATGGAGCACGTTCGCTGTAACTCGACTCCATACTTTATATTTCCAAAATTTTCTTTCATTCTGTTTCAGAAATGTAATGTTTTTATTAAATTTTCATTTAGTATTTAATTTCCATGTATTGACTGTTCACAGTTCAAGCGTGAATATTGTAGTCTAAAATATATATAGCCACAAAAATATCGTAGTCTAAAAGACTCGTGCTATATTCCAAGACTTCTGAAGCAAGGTTTGTGTGAGGAATAGACCAAGATCATCCCCATTGTCATAGCTCTCAAATTTAATTCACACAGATCTTAGGTTAAAAAAAAAATACATGATGACACATGGTTCCAGATTTAAAGTAACTAGTGCAAAAGTGGCATTGGTTTTAATGTGTGTCTTAACATGTGATGCACCAGATGGAGAAAGAGATTTGGTACTGTATCCGCAGCGGAGTGAAATTTTTGATTACATTTATATTTTATACACAAACAAAATGAAAGACAACATTTAGTACACAAACAAAACACAGGAAAAAAGCAAGTCAATGATACATATAAATAAAGAACATGATAGCAAATGCAAAGAAAGATAATTATATGTATGTAGATATTACTTTCCATCCATCCAAGTGTATTGATATGTATAAAAATTAAATATGTTTAATAGAATAGGGAATGTGCATGAGAATATACAAGGAAATTAAGAGTGCATACAATTTGTAGACAATCCTTTATTTACTAGCCTTCCCAATTTCCTCACAAAGTTACCAAATGGCTTTAGGAAAATCTTAATAGTCATGTGGTCTACTTTTATAGTTTTTTAATGGTTTTTTGTGGTCCTTTTAGTAGCTGTGAGCTGATGTTATATGGAAAAGAGATGCATGAAGATTGTTTTGAAAAAAGAATCAATCTCCATTTGTGTTGCATGGTAAAAATAACAGCATGCTGGGTTGGAAACAACATGGTTTTGTTTTTGTCTGAACTATTTCTTTAACAAGACACTGGAAAACAGTGGTCACTGAGGCACAACAACCACACATACATACCCACAGATAAACCCACACACACAGTCTGTCTGTCGGTCTCTCTTTTGATGGTGACACTCTAAGGATCTCTGGCAGGCTCTCTTCTTTTGCACCTCCCAACCTCCAGAGAGGAGCTGTGTTCAGGGTGTTTGTGTGTGAGTGTGCTTTCAGCGGCCATGAATAATGATCAGAGCAGTAGGGCGGGTAAGTACCAAGTCCTCAACCCATAATGCAAAGAGGAATTACCACAGAGAAACCTAGCGTACTTCACAGCACACAATTTCCATTATCTTTAAATGGCACCAAGGACATTTAAGAAAAGCTGTTGTTCTCCTTTACTTTGCTTTAGACCACAGGCTGCTGTAAAGCAAATAAATGGAGACTGTCCTTTAAGAATGAATAGATGTTTGGTTTGCACTCAGCTACAAAAGCCTGTGCTCATTTTTTTTGTGTGTGTGTGAAAACTGTTAGCTCATCTAGTTTGCAAGAATTGATAATGTGAACGAGGTGAAGGTTATGAGTGTATGATGAACGTCTGTCCCCACAAGCTGATACAGTGCCGTCCAGAAATTTAGGGTCAGTATGATTTTTTGTGTGAAATAAATGAATGCTTCTATTTTAAAACACGTTAAATTAAAAGGTAATTAATGTTACAAAAGATTTACAGATAAATTCTGTTCTTTTGAATTTTCTGGTTATCCAAGAATTCTGAAAAAAAGTATCACAGTTTCCACAAAAATATGAAGTAGCATAATAAGAAATGTTTCCACCCTTCTGAAACGTCAGGATTTTAAATCGTCCCATTCCTGACATCAAGATTTCCTTTTGCACGCCCCTAAACATGCGTATGTAAATCAAGTAGGTGTGCTCTTAACATCTAATGTCTGTACTTCAATCACAAGAGTCGAGTAAGACCATCCCACGTTGTTCTGTCATTTCACAACTCTTTTCTTAATTATTCTCAACATGCTACTGTTTTTTCAAAATATCTTGTATTGAATTTTTTCAGCGTCAAAGTGTGATGTCAATGAGTGGATCTTTAGGCTGGTGTGAGTGAGTGGAGGCGGGGCTAATTTGCATATTCATAGAACTGTGTATACTAAATGAGGTTGTAGTTACATTCAAGCTATTTTAAGGCATGACGACTTTTTTTAAAGGAATTTTTTTTTAAATATGTCTTTTTGGTGATCAAAGATGAGTTTTAAGGGATAAAATTGTTGACTACAGGGTGACTTTAACAATAAAAGCACAAAACAAAAGGCACAAGAGGCACAATAACAGCACAAAAACAAGAGGCACAGTTGACAACATGAAGTGGAAACAAATGCAGTTCTACTGGTACACAAATGAAACTTTAATGAGACAAATTCTGGCATATTTTCATTAGACGCTGAGAAAGGAAGTCACAGTGTTCCAAAGAGAGGACTTACATTGTCAGTGTGCACATGTGATGACCTGATAAAGGGCTGGAACGATATACAGAGTGTTGTGGGTTGAAAAAGTTAAGCTTATTATCGACAAGATTTTTTTCAAAAAAAAAAAAAAAAAATACAGATACAGCAAGGCACTTCAAATTGAAATACACAAGGCCAGGCAATGAAGCCAAAGCTAAAATACACTCTTTTTATAGGTAAAACACTTGGATGAGAATAGCTTGTCTAAGGTTTTATGGCATATACGTTTGCATGATTTTTTTGGAAACATTTACGATTCTTTGCATCCACATAGTAGATCCTTCACTGGAAACTGAAAGTAACTCACTCCCACTAAATGTTTACTCTTTAAATTCTTGCACCTGGGAACAATGCAAGTCTACACCATTATGACTAAAAGTTTGCTAAGAAGTATTTCCTACTAAAGCAAATCGGTAATTTACTCTGGTCAAGCGTTTCCATAGCTGGCTGGTGGGAGTGGCCTTGGACGGCAACATGCCCAGTGCATGGGTGTTGGAATTTTTTTCAACTTTTAAAAAAAAAAAGCAGCTGAAGACATACCTCTTCCGCACTTAATGACCTCACACTCTTAAACCAATGCACACACACACACACACACACACACACACACACACACACACACACACACACACACACACACACACACACACACACACACACACACACACACACACACAAACTGATGAATGCTTTGTTCTTTTGTAAGTTGCTTTGGATAAACGCATCTGCTAAATGCATAAATGTAAATTAATTATATTTATATTGCACAAGGATATCAGAAATGGGCTATTCAAAAAAAAAAGTAAATGTGAATACAATTCACTGTAACTCATCAGTAACGCCAAATCAAAAGTTCAGTTTAAGGATTCTCACTTCAAAAAGGACAATTTAAACTTCATTACAACATCAAATATAAATAGTTTTTACTAAATCATTTAAATGCATCATGTACAAGAATACTGGACCTTTCAGAACGCTAGGTTTATTTGTGGAACTGTTGTAGGCTACTGAGGGATGAGCCAATTATTTTCTGTGGTAATCAATGTTATGCTACAATAGCTGTGTGAATAGCTTCCATTGAACCCTATACAGCCTTTTCAGTATAATGATCCATATCGGACTAGTTTTAACCAATTATAAAAAATCTTTTTTAAAAACTGAAGCGGCATAATAAATATTTCATATATTTTCGTAAAGTCATGAAAGCAGCTTGTGGTTGATGAATGAATCCGGCACCCTGTGTTTTTATGCATTTGGTTAAAAGGGAAATCAAAAACAAATATTTATCTAATGAAGGACAAACTAGATTCATAATGTTCCATTTCTGTGTCCACTTGTTTTGCTGAACACAAGTCAAAAATAATCACCATTAATGATATGAAAGATCATTCAGTTGATCTTTTGGATCAAAGTCTGCTGACAGAATAGAAGTGAAGTCAATTAAGAATTTGAAAAACACATCTCAGTCATTTACATGTATGATTAGTGCTTGCAGTAAGCAGCTCATATGATATTTCAGTTACTTTGGCTTTTACTAAATGGCAGTTGAACAATGCTGCACTTTATAGAGGCCATGCTTCTCCTGCGGACAACATTGAAAAGAATGATTCAGTGCATTATTTTACTCTCAGTCCACTTTAAGCTGATTCTCAACCCACAGCATTGTGAATGGCAGAAAAGTGACTGCATTTAAAAGACTGAAGCACTATACACTCTTAAAAATAAAGGTTCCGAAAGGGGGGTTTCGCAGCGATGCCATAGAAGAACAATTTATGGTTCCCCAAATAGCCTTTCAATGAACCGTTCTTAAAAGAACCATTTATTTCTTAGTGTGAACCTTTTTTCTTTTTGTGGAATGAAAAGGTTCCATGAATGTTAAAGTTTGTCAACAAGAGTTTTTTCACATAAGAGAGGCATTCATTGTAGTTCTGAACCGGTGCATTTGGTACTTTTGACTGTGAGACAGGGAAGAGAGACAGACTGAGAGAGAGAGAGCTCTGACCATGAAATCGATTGCAGTTTTGCTGCGTCATCGGCCCATTATTGAAAATGAAAATAAAGACGTGTGTTCTGGTTTTACTTTCCGCAGCCACAAGTCCATAGTTCCATTAAATTGAGTTATGGATTCAGTGACCCAGCCCTCCCCATTCCCCTGCCTTTCCTCTGCCTGTCCCTCTATTCTCATAAAGGTTTCAATTACATTGTCCTGCCCCAGCAAGGGAAAAGGCAAAGTGGCGTTTCATATGTGCAATACATTATTACACAAATGCACACACACATTCTCAGTTATATGCCTGGTGTATGAATTCATCTGTGTGTAAAATCATTACAGTCGGCCGATTGCATTAAACATGTCGTTTTTCATGTTTGAAAAACCCCCAAAATGAAATATCGTCTGCTAAAAAAAGAAAAAAAAGAAAAACGGTATTATATTTGTCCTTTCACTAATTGACAGCTCATACTATTTATAGACAGCCTTAACAGTTAAGATTTGTTTCTAATAAAGACTCAGATGATGAGGGGATGCTTTTTTAAAAAATATTTTGTTTTGTCTTAGAAATTCATAATCACTTCTTGAAATTAGTATTCAGTTCTGTTGAAACCCAAACCACTGCTCAGTATCTCATTACTCACCCTCATCCTCAGATCAAAAAGCAAACAGGTGTTTGCCCATGAGGGCGGTTGTTGGCATTATCATAACAGACCTTGACCCAGGTGCTCTGCCAAATCTGTCAGAGATGCTCTTAGGGCTCCATTGGTGTTTTTCATGTTTTTGTTTTGTTTGTTTTTGTTGGTCCAGTAGATTGACATTTGTGATGTGCAATTTCAAAGATGCAGATGGACTTCAAAGCTTTCTGTCAAAAGCAAAGCCCATTTTCGTGTCTCTCTAGCAATTGTCATGTAAAAACCCTTGACTGACTTTAACCCTGACTTTAAAGCCAGACCCAGCTATCTTTTATACAGCATGTCCTCTACTCACATCTAGTAATAATCAGCTAATGTAGGAAGAGCTATATCTTCCTTGAAAATTGTCATTATTTTTTTCATCCTCATGTTGTTCCAACTTATGCTGTTATTTTTGTATGCAGTATCTGAACATGTTTTTTAATGCTAGTTTTACTGTGTTCAGAAATAATTTGATAGTGGTGTGCAACATTTAACCTGAAATTTAGAGTCAACTTCTTTTATTTTTTATACAAAGAATCATAGTTAACAATGAACACTATGCATGTTTCTCTTTTCCTTAGTCATTGTCGAAACACTCGCCGTGTCTTTGCCAGGTGTGATTAATAGAACAGGATAGCTTCAAGAGCTTGTGTTTGCTGAGATGAAGGAGGCTATATTTCTTTAAGAGGAATGAGAGTGGGATTCGGTTGGGTTTGTGTTGTTTTGTGTTTCTGCACTCTAGCTTCTCTCCTTTGGAGTCTGACGCTCTGAGCTGGCAGGAAAGCCATTCTGCCTGAATGAGACGAGACATGGTTGCGTTTCTTTCTTTTTCTTTTTCACTTTCTTCTTTACATGCTGTGATAGTTGTAAATTGAGGTACTTCGGTACTTATTTTAGTCAAAAGCATATTTTTATTGCCTGGTTCTTTGCAATGGACAACGAAAACATGTCCAAAAAGGCAAAAGCAAGACTCTTTCAGGTGGAGCAATCTGCCATGCCAATGTTAGCACTGATCATAATAAGATCATTATACCTCATTAAAATATATCCCCTATATTCCAATGCTGCAAATTAAGCCATCTGCTCGAGACGAGGACAAGCTGTGGGGGAAAATTGAAGACTTTTCTTTTCCAAGAGGTCTAAACATAGTCACCCCTACATCTGCATTCAGAAAAGCAGCCAATTAAAACAGAAAAATTTATAGAAAATGTCATATTCACACATATGCATGTTTCCAGCTGCTAGTGCGGTTAAAGACTCTTTCATGTCGCTCAAGGTCTGTAGCTTATCTGATCACCTTCATTGTTAAGGACCCTAGATGTATTTTATTTGAGAATTGAAATGGAGTGCTGCACATGTGCATTGGCCTTAAAGTTGAAACAAGAAATTCACTTTTAAAAGCAATGCATTTCTATGTAAAAATAAATAAATAATAATACAAAAAATTCATGAAATACAAGCAGAACGAATTTCTCTGTAAATCATTTGTAAAAACCTTTCTTGCGTAAACTGTCAATTCAATTCAATTCAACTGGACCATTTACACAAGAATGGATTAATGGACGATTCACGCAGAAATTCGCTCTGTTCATGTTTCATGTATATGCACCAAGATTTTTACTTTTTCCTAAGATAATGTGTGTGGTGCTCGCTTTGAAGAAAGAACCCAATCCATGCGACCACAATATCATGGATATGCGAACCATATCAAGTGGACCCACCGGGAACACTCTAGCAACCAAGTTAGTCCAAATACTTCTAATTTGTACACATCCCACCAAAAACCCTCACAGTTTGAGCTATCATTCAATTCTATAGACCTTATGCACCAGAGAAACAAGTGTGCAGCCTGATTAGGATTTTTATGCTAAAGACGCATACAAAAAAAAAAAAAAAACTTGTGTCCTACCTCATATTGTGACAACATACTCAATGAACTGGATCTGTGGGCAATAATAGTCAAAAAATGTAATTTGCCTATACAGAAATTGAGTTTCAAAAACCCACCCTGAGAAATCTTCTCTGCGGTGACAACTATCCCCAGTCTCCTATATTTTTCAGAACTGTGATTGCTTTCTGCACAATTAGCTTCCTTACTGAATTTAGTTCATTGTTTCCCAATGCCAATCCTTCATTTCATTCAGCCTTGAGGGTTGCTGTGCATCTCTATCTCTGTCCCTCCACTCCCTGTCCTTGGTAATTTGAGCAATGTGCAACTCCATATAGCAGTGGCGCTGAAGACAGACAGCACTGTGAATGACAGCACCAGTCAAAACAGCACGAGCGTGTCATTCACACAATGGATCTCTTTCTCAGGACTCAGCTGTAAGTAAAGGAGAGAAAGAAGAGAGTGAGACACACAGGAAGTAATATGTCGCCCTAATGGCCCTTTGGTGTAAGGAGTTTGCCGTCAGATCAATATGCATTCACTCCCCCAGAGAGAAACGTGACAGGTTGTTGTAAAAGCATGTGTGTGTGATTCAGATCATATCCCACTGATGGAATAAATAGATCGTACTGTCTAAGGTAAGGGAGAACAAGCGCAACGCCCATAACAGTAGATTGAATTGAAATTAGTTGGCTCCATGCGGCTCATTCTGGAGCTGTGCTCGACATTACTGTCAGGACCGAATGGCTCACAGAGCCACAGTAAATTGAAGTTGCAATCTGGTCGGAGCACCACTGAAAACAAGACCGAAAAGAAGCCACGTGTGAGTCTGACAGGGATGTCAAAATGAAGGTAAGTGAAATTACTGCGGGGATGACTTAAGGGATAAATGAAACCGAATCTGCACACGGCCTTGTAAGTCACACAACCGTTACACACTGAAACTGCCAATCAAGCGCTCTTGGTACTAGTTGACTTTGTGTGGTCTCGCTGGGAGGTCTGACCCTCGGCTGCGCCTGCAGAAAAACGGTTGAGGAGGGGCCAAAACTCTGGCGACGTTAAAGTCTGCTTACTGGGGAGTCTAGCGTTCGTCTCCCTCAATAATTCATTCAAAATCAGTAAAAAAAAAACTTTATTGAGCTCTACTGAATTATTAACTGCCTGTCGACTTCTGGCATGTTGCCACAGCCTCTTCACGGCCGTTATGCTTATTAGCACTTGGATAGAACAAAGTGATTGCGGTTTATGCTGCGTACCCTTTCGGTCCAGCTCGACAGCCTTCAGACGCTAACCAAGAGTTCACCTCCGTGCAGAACTGCAAAGTTGTGTGCGAGCTAAATGGCAAAACCGTGTTTACAAACAGGATCAAGGGATAATTTCCAGCATCTTTTCATTTCCTCATCTCCCACTTTTCTTTTTTTTTCTTCCCGCTGATGCATTTTTCATGTCCCCCAGAGCCCTCACGATGGGAGCTGACCCACAATATAACTCTTCCTGCTGGGATGAAAAGCGGAAAGTGGCTTCTTGTAAGCATCTCCCTCTGCTGCGGGCGACGGGACGTGCTCGGAGGAGATGGGATCATGCAGGTAATTAAATAAATAATCAAAAGTCTTTTGACTGCAGCGCTCACCTGGAATGGATCGTCTCTGATGACCAATCTCAAACTGACACTGTTTTTTATTTATTCATATGTGCATTATTACTTATTCAGAGCCTTTCAGCGACGACTCCTGGTGGGCAATGGCGCCTATTAACACAAACAGCGGACTGCGTGTAGAGCTCTGGGGCCACTTAAAAAGGCAATCATATGTGCTGTAAACACATACTGAAGTCCTCTTACACGACAATGCGAACCATCAATTCAAATTGACTTTACAGTGCAAAGACCCCTTTATTGTCACCGTGCTAGCAAAGTCTCCAAGAGCTGACATCATTATTTGGTAATAACCTCAACCATGAGACTAAACATGCAGTCCACTTAGGACTGGTTGGTATTGCGGCATGAAGGATGCTACTAGTATTCTGTTACCATTGACACTGCAGTGTATCTATTGTGCAATTTCTTTTCCCCCAACACCAAACTATACTTGTACTTGGGCGTTCAGATTAGACGCCTTTGTTGATTTATATTAGAGGTAATTTCAAAATGTTTTTTTGTTCTTGGTTTCCAAGCTATGATGCAACAAGCTATGGCGCATTACTATAAAGTGAAAGTGACATGTGAATGCCAAGTATGGTAACCCATACTCGGAATTTGTCCTCTGCATTTAATCCATCCAAGTTAGTGCACACACATTAGGAGCAGTAGTGAACACACACACTGCAAACAGTGATACACATCTGGATCAGTGGTCAGTCATTATGCTGTGGCGATTGGGGGTTAGGTGCCTTGATCAAGAATCAAACTACAGTAGCAACCTTTTTGTTACCAGTCGAACTCGCTAACCATTAGGCCACGACTGCCCGATAAAGATATCTGTATGACTTTCTTTCTTCTGCTGAACACAAAAGAAGTTATTTTGAAGAATGCTGGTAATCAAACAGTTGACGGTAGCCATTGACATCCATAGTTGGAAAACAAATACTATGACTACCGGTGTCAACTGGTTACTAACATTCTTTAAAAATTCTTCTTTTGTGTTCAACAGAAGAAAGAAACTCATACAGGTTTGGAACAACATGAGGGTGAGTAAATGATGACAAAAATTGGGTGAACTATCCATTTAAGTGATTGCACAGTCAGTCACGTGCGCAAGTTTACATATATCTGCAATTTTAAATTTGCTCTTAACATATTCATATTTATAACATGTAACTTTTTTGTTTGTTTTATTGAGTATTGTGTCTTAACGTGTTACATAATGTGAAGCTGGTTTTGCATGGATGCCAAAATGTATATACACCCTTACTGCCATTTCAAATTTTGGAGTGTTTTTTGAAAGAAGTCACTATGCTCATATTAAAGCTGCATTTATTTGATCAAAAATAAAAACATAACATTGTAAAATATCATTGTGACATTTTTTAAATGTAATTTATTCCATATATATGATATATGATATTTAGACTATTTAAGGGTTGATTTACGGAAATAATAACTGTTTCATGATTTATACAGTTGAAATTCATTATACAGTTATTTATTTTTTTTGAGATTTTGGTCATACTGTGTACATTACATGTGTGGGTTCATTGTGACTCTTATTTAGAAGAGAAAGCATTCCTCGTGTGGGATATTTCTGTCTCGGGAGTCACAAGGTGACTTTTTTTTGTCTTCTTTTTTTTCAGTACATCAGGCTGCGGCTTAATGTCCTGGGACATCGAGTAACCGCAGGCTAATGAGATGGCCGAACCCCAGACGCTTGACACTGAATTCAATTAGGCTGTGCTCTCCCTACCTGTTACAGAGGTAGGAACTGCCATGAGAAAAGTCCTGTGGGAAAAGCATGTTTGTCCGAGTGAAAAAGAGACAAGAACACAATCACTGTGTTGGAAATATTTTGTGCAATAATTCTCAGCCAAAGTCTGGTCTATTTCACTGTGCTGTAAACTGACACAAAGATAGATGAATACTGCAGTCAATTCATCCTTAAATTTCTTACCTGGCAAATGCATCCACTGCGATGTTGTCCCGTCTATGCTGGAGTTCATGTTAATGGCAGTGACATAACCTTATATGCTATCTACAGGCCTCTCTTTGTCAGCATGTCACTCATGACAAAGCACTGGACTTCTGGGTAAAGTGGGTTTGTGTAGCATCAGCAGTCTCAGAGGTATGGTTGGCATTTGGTACAGTTTGCATCAGCGTCTTACCGCAACACGGGGAAACACAATGAAAATGGAGACAGATGAATACAGATGGCCGCATCTCAGAGGCTCCCGTAAAACGACTCTGTGGTGAAGGTGCTGCAGCAAACAGCTCAACCTTAGCTTTTCCTCAGCGTCAGCAGGGTTGGGCTAGAGGAGAGATGGCTCATGTGGTTGTTGATGATTTATCTTGTCAAGAATCTCCGGTTCTTTCTCTCTCGCTCACTTTTACACAAGCACGCATACACAATTTGCTCTTGTCTATTCTGTCAATCATGCACACTGGGCTTAGAACAGGTCATAAATAAGTAAGATGTTTTTTGATTGTGCTGTAAAAACACTGGATAATGTCATTTTCTTGACTTTTAATTTGAATTGCACAAGTAGGCCATGTTCTTTGATTTACATGCTTTGTTGTTTTTGAAGTAGTCTCATGGAGCCAAGTCAAGTCAAGTCAAGTCAAGTCAAGTTTATTTATATAGCGTTTTTCACAATACAGATTGTATCAAAGCAGCTTCACAGTATTAAATTAAAATAATACATCAATGCTTGTTTCTAGTGGAAAACGTCCACGTTTGGTAATGCTGATCAATAGTATTGTTGATTGATTAATTAAATTAAATATCCCAAATATCCCCAACTGAGCAAGCCAAAGGCAACAGTGGCAAGGAACCGAAAAACTCCATCAGGTGACCTAATGGAGAAAAAAAAAAAAACCTTGGGAGAACCCAGGCTCAGTCGGGGGCCAGTTCTCCTCTGGCGTTTTTATGAACTAGAGGTTGGATTTAACTATAAGATTAAAAGTATTATATGAATGCCTGGCTGAAGAGATGCGTCTTTAATCTAGTTTTAAACTGGGAGAGCGAGTCTGAGCAACGAACAGTATCAGGAAGACTATTCCAGAGTTTTGGAGCTAAATGTGAAAATGCTCTCCCTCCTTTGGTGGATCTGGATATCCTAGGTATGACCAAAAGCCTCGAATTTAGTGATCTTAAAGAACGCGATGGATTATAGGGCGATAGAAGATCCGTTAAATAGACTGGAGCTAAACCGTTTAGGGCTTTATAAGTCAGTAACAATACCTTGTAATTAATACGGAACTTTATAGGTAACCAATGTAGTGATAATAAAATTGGTGTTATATGATCATATTTTCTTGATCTAGTAAGAACTCTAGCGGCGGCATTTTGGACTAACTGTAGCTTGTTTATTGAGGATGTAGGACAACCGGCTAATAAAGCATTACAGTAATCTAGTCTCGAGGTCATGAATGCATGAACTAATTTTTCTGCATCAGAAACTGATAGCATGTTACGTAGCTTAGCAATGTTTCTAAGGTGGAAAAAGGCTGTTCTTGTAACATATGAAATATGATTTTCAAAAGACAGGTTGCAGTCTAGTATAACACCTAGGTCTTTTACTGTAGAGGATAAAGTAACAGGACATCCTACTATGTTAAAGTTGTAGTGTGAGAGGTTTTGTGGGCGGTTTTTTTGTGTGGGAGCCACATTTTCGGATGAATATCAGGTTATTCTGCCCACTTAGATTGGAAGAAACTGGTTTACAGTAAAGCGACCAACCACAGCTTGTTCTTTTTTACATCCTGCTTAAGGGTGGATTTATCCAAAATAGGTTAGATTTTATCACAATTCTAGACCACTAATTTAGGCTTCTCAGGTGCTGCGAGCAAATCACTCCGCCCAAGTAACAGTGCTTCGTGTCCATGTCTTTTCAGCGTTAATTTTTTCACTGTGTGTCTTTAGTAAATCCTGACAGTATTTATTTTTTAACGCCAAAAGAGGGTTTGCGCTGGCACAAGCTGTTAGTAAATCTGGAACTAAAACTGTCCCTGATGTACAATTTTTTACCAAAAATGAATTGCCCTGAGATTTTAAATTTGCCTAAGCAACTATTTTTGATTGGGTTAGATTGGTACGGAGCCCCTAAAGGGACATGGCGATGGAAAAAATATGAGATGGGTGGAAAAATGAATTTCAATGCTTTTGTGTTCTCTCGCAAAAGTTTTGCATTCACCCGAGAAACGCTGTGTTTCTCCCTCCGAGAAGTTTTGCGTTCCACTGAGAAACTTTTTATTTGCTCACAAAACCTTTGCGTACCCTCACAAAACTTTATCTTTATCGAAATGGTGGGCCCTCAAAGTACTCCAACGTTTTCAGAACGAATGCAAAGTTTCTCGGGGGAACGCAAAAATATATGAGTACGCAAAAGCATTGACATATAGTTTTTCCTCCCATCTCATATTTTTTTCCCATCACCATGTCCCTTTTGGGGCTCCGTATTGGTAGCCACACAAATTACATTTGACAAATTTCTTGTCAATCATGGAACTGTTAATAATGTGATTGTTAATCGAGAACAACACTTTGATCTACCAAAGGTTGTTGATACAGTAACAATCTACTTGTATAAATCACCTTGTGCGTTCTATGAATGAGAAAGTGACTGAAGTAAATGGCTTTTATTCAGATGCTTTCAGCATGTAAAGTTCATGTCAGATCTAGTCCGCCAGGATTTCAAATATACAAAACAAACTGGCACAGCCTCTCTAGATGCCTGACAGAATTCTGAAGTACAACAGAAGTAGAGAGCAGGAAAAAAGGAACATGACAACTTTCTGCTCTCAGAAATTAGTTCCACGCGAGTGACGAAAAAGCTTCTGCTCGAGTTTGAGAACAACACGGGCCTGTGAGGATGGAAGTGAGCACGTCACCGAGAATGCATTAAGACCATGCTTCCAATCTAGCTATAATACACCTTAAATGCTGCATTCCTGGAAAACTCCAACATTCATGAACAAAACAACATCTTAGATAAGAGAATGAATAGAAAAGTGGGCCATTTCTTTCAAAAATAACTGCGGAGAGAAGAGAGATTCTGCATTGACTACAGAACACGCTAACTGATGATCTAACCCACCACTGTGTTTTCTCTGCTCCCATTGACCCAACAGATGGGACGTCTTCAAGACACACAAAAACCTTCACCATCAAGCTCCATTAAGGGATTTAGAAAGGTACTTGACAGTTTTTTTTCTGTCAGGCTGTCCCATGACAATCCGATGCCACCCTTGACATATGATGTAGTGAGCTGGTATTTTGAAGCCTCAGGGCGCACGCATGGTGTGTGTTACTGTTTTTACACAACCAGCCACACGGCTTTTCTCTAGAGAGAAGTTGCCGGTGGGACCATTCGTCTTTCTGGCCACGCTTTCAATTACAGAGCGGTGGCCTCCAAAACAATCCTTCAGCAGCAAGCATGACAGACAGAGCGGGGAGTTTTGTGAGACTTCGGATAAAACCACAAAGGGTAATCGATAAGTCATCAGGGACAGGGGGAGGAAGAGAAAGTGAAGAGGAGTGGGAGAGAAGTAGAGAGAAAGGCAAGGAGAGGAGACATTTGAGAAAAAAAACCCTAATGCCAATATTTTTGTGCCGTGGTATTGTTTGAAGTGGCAATACCATGGTATATGTACATGGTTGCTGTGATAATTTTAGTGTTGTTTTTGTGACATTATTACCTTAATTACCTAAAGTCAAAGCATCTGATAGTAGTATAGTTGCATGATATATCAGTACCGATAATCATGGTTATTGGCCAATATTGTGTCAGTCAAAATTAGCTGTTTAATTTTGCATGCTCATTTACCCTATCTTTGGGGTGTCATCTAATGCTCAAATTTTCACTTTTCAAATGTGATATTTATCATATCTCAAAATGAATATCCATTTTTCATAATGTACATTATACATGCACTACTTTTTATTCATCAAGAAAGTCTGAAAAATAATAGTTTCACAGTTACTGAACTGCTTTGATTTATTGAGCATCAAATCAGTATATTAGAATGATTTCTGAAGGATCATGTGACACTGAAGACTGGAGTAATGATGTTGAAAAGTCACAGAAATAAATGGCATTTGCAATTATATTAAAACAGTTATTGTACATTGTAATAATATTTCATATTTTACAGTTTTTACTGTATCTTAAATCAAGTAAATGCAGTCAGTGAGCATAAGAGTCTTCTTTCAAATACATTAAAACATCTTACTAAATTTTCCAAACTTATAGATAGTATATGTTGCGAATCGATTCTTAAATTCATTCATGGAATTGTTTCATTTTATTTAGACAAAATAGTATATCATTTATTATTTTTTTTTGGCCGTAGCATGAAAAGGTTACACTTTATTCCGATAGTCCACTTTAGTGATCTTGCACATTCTACTTACTTTAAGTAACTTTGCAGCTACATGTCAACTAACGATTATTACAGTAGATGGTTAAGGTTAGTAGAATAATTACTTGCAAAGTTACTTATAGTCTACAGAATATCTGTTGGGGGAGCATAAAAATAAAGTGTATCCTTATAGCAATCATTAAGTAAAGTGGTCTAAATATATATTCATATAAATATATATCTTCTGTGTAAGGCGTAGGACAATAAAATGTTCGTCCAATCACTGCATTCGGTCCGATTGCAATGATACGATATCCTACCTGCTTGTCAACATATGTATTTGCATACCTCGCGCACCTGCTCGCGCAGACATCACACGTCATCAGTTTCATGCTATGCAGAGTTGTAGACTGAGACAGCCACCGAAACAAACTGCAGCTGCCTTTAACAGTTCCTCCTGACCCAAAACAACAAGTTTATGTTGCCTTCACGCCATAACTACTGTAAATTAAGAGATGGCATCCAGTGACCTTCTATTCTGAGCGGTTTGTCAATGGCAGCACTATCAACGCCGAAACAGGTCAGCGCTCTTTAAGTTGTTTACGTTCATTAATGCTGTTGATGTTATGTGCTTTGAGACATGAGGTAGTTTAATGCCATCTCTCATTAAGCTTTGTAGACTCTTCTCTGGCTGTGTGTGTGTGTGTGTTGCGTTCATGTGTTTTGGAGGAGGCGTGGCTTTGGAGACGCTCTGAAGAGAGGGTGGGATCTTATGCTTTCAAAGCTAGCTCGCTATTGCAAAAACAACTGTGAACTGTAAAAAAATATAGGATCAATCAATTAAGTCATGACAACATCACGATCAATCAATCAAGTCATGACAACACGTTTTTACATTCCTTTAACTCATCAAAATAAGTTAAGCAATTTATTCAAGCAAGTCAGTTTCATGAAATTTAAGTTGAAATTACTTAAACATCCAAGTTGATTGTACTTAAAAATTGAGTGTGTTCATACCTCCTTATGACTCTACGCTGTCCTGTTTTGCATTGATGCTGCCAAAAACTGTATATTGGGAAGTGTGGAGAAAATGACTGAACCAAAACCCCTCAGAGCAGGTATCAGCTGTCTGCACACACTCCCTGAGCTCTCCAAGTTGAGAGGAGAAATTGTACGATAACAAAGCCTGCGCATGTTAATGGAGCCTGTTTAAGTGCCCCGCAGCACCGACAGAGCTGTCAGTCATTGCCCTCACGTGTACCACTTATCTGACCCCGCAGCAATGCACGAAGGGATATGACGGGCGGCCCGTCAGCCATGGGCATTACAAGATTAGCAGAAATGCGTCAGACAAATTTATCATCTTCTCCTGCCACCCTCATCCTGTTTTTTTCCTTTGCTTTCAGCCGTTTCTCAACTTTTTTTTTCTCTCGCTCTCATCAACATATTCTTTATGAGGTGTGAACTTTTGACTCCTGAACTATAAAACTTCAGTTTATTTTCCTTACGTTCAAATTAGCACACTGTTTACTACTTACATTCAAATTCAATTCGAATTGGAATTTAAAATGCACTGTCTATTCAGTTCTGACTGCACAACCCTGGTCCAAACTGAGTGCTAGTGTACGGTATGTTCAATTATAAAACACCACTCAATATTCCTTGGACCTGCTGCATGAAAACAGAGCTTTCATCAGCAAGTGTATAATTCATATTTAATGAATGCTTTCTTGTCATTATCAGGTCTAGTGCTGATTAAAAGTCAAAACCCTCCAGTTCAATGTCATTTCTTCTCCTTCCTGATCTAGAGTGTTGCAGGTACGACATCACTTTGTAGGCCAAAACGCAGAAACGAGTTAGCATTTTAGCAATTCCGGTTCCATTGTCCCGAAATCAATGAGTTTTTTTAATTGGATTTTGGTTAAATGGCTGAAATAAGCTCTGTGGTGAATACAAGACATAAAATACTGTACATCAGTATTACCCCACCTGGGATTTTTACACCAGGTATAATCAGTATTACCCCACCTTGTTGCTAACAAGTCGCTAAATGGGACCACAGAGGTGGGACATTAAACGTCATCACGC
>NC_139985.1:7464723-7494723 GCF_963993115.1 Abramis brama
CAAGCTGGTAAGCTCAGTCCGCTTTTACAGCTTCGTTATGCATATAATTGTACTCTTATAAACTATTCTAACTCAAACTTTTTGGTAAAATATTTTTAGATAAAAACTGAGTTGTCTGAAGCTTAGTGGTAGTGATGTTAAAGTCGTGCGACCGTGGTGTAGTTCGTTTATAGCTTACCTTTAGCTTTTTGCTTCTGAATTTAGGCTTAAAAATTCATAAAAGTTGTGTTCTTCTGTGGAGATTATCTAGATGATCAAAACGCCTCGGTTACGACTGTAACCTCGGTTCCCTGAAGAGGGAACGAGCGTTGCGTCGAGAATGACGCTATGGGGAACGCTTTGCGTGATGACGTCTTGAAGCACATGTAAAATCAGTCCAATGGTGTGGCGGAACGTCAGAGGCGGGTGACGTCACGTACCAGGAAGCTATAAAAGCCGGCCCGAAACAGAAAACGAAAGCTTCGTAAAAGTCTGAAGTCGAGCTGACAGGCATGAAGGAGATATGGCAAGGCGACGCAACGCTCGTTCCCTCTTCAGGGAACCGAGGTTACAGTCGTAACCGAGGCGTTCCCTTTCAAGGGAACTCCCGTTGCGTCGAGAATGACGCTATGGGGAACGTCTATACCAACGCCTCCATAGCTACGAATGTCTGTCCTGTGTGTAATCTGGAGAGCAGCACTAGGAAGACAAAACATGAGACCCTGGAGCAGAGTCTAGATCCAGTTCAATGGGCAAACCCGGTCCCTGCGAACTCTCTCCAGAACTCCCGGGAGCAGAGCAACTGGGGGAAAGGCGTACAGACGTAGCCTCGGCCACGTCTGAACCATAGCATCCAGTCCAAGAGGAGCTGGATGCGTGAGGGAGAACCAAAGTGGACAGTGAGACGTCTCTCGAGACGCAAACAGATCCACTTGTGCTTGGCCGAACTCCCTCCATATCAGCTCCACCACCTCGGGGTGGAGCCTCCATTCCCCGGGCCTCGGCCCCTGCCTCGACAGAGTGTCTGCTCCTATATTCTGGACCCCGGGGATGTAAGCTGCCCTGAGTGACAGTAACTTCCCCTGGGACCACAAGAGGATATGGCGTGCCAAGTTGGATAACGGGCGCGAGCGCAAACCCCCTTGGTGGTTGATATAGGCGACTACCGACGTGTTGTCCGTGTGTACTAACACATGGTGTCCCCTGAGATCTGTGATAAAGCTCCTCAGAGCCCGGAAGACAGCTAACATCTCTAGGCGATTGATATGCCAGGAACGATGATGGTCTTCCCACAGACCTTGAGATGAGCGACCCTCCAGGATCGCTCCCCAACCCGTGAGGGAAGCATCCGTCGTTAGCAGTTTGCGACGACAAGGAGCTCCCAACACTGGGCCCTGGGACAGGAACCAAGGTTTCTTCCACATAACCAGGGCACGTAAGCATCGCCGCGTGACCCTGATTGTGCGAAATGGGTTGCCCCTCGGGGAAAACCCCCTGGTCCTGAGCCACCACTGCAGGGGCCTCATGTGCAGCAGTCCAAAAGGTATCACGTTGGAAGCTGCTGCCATGAGACCCAACAGTCTCTGGAACTGTTTGACAGTGAGTAGCTGGCCTAGCTTTACACTTTTCACAGCTGCAAGGATGGACTCTATACGTGGCGGTGACAGGCGCGCCTGCATCGACACTGAGTCCCAAACCACGCCTAAAAAAGTGGTCCTCTGGAGTGGAGAAAGCACACTCTTCTTGGCGTTCAGCCGTAACCCCAGCTCTTTCATGTGGGCGAGAACAACATCTCGATGTTGAACCGCCAACTGATGCGACTGAGCTAAAATCAACCAATCGTCGATGTAGTTCATGATGCGAATACCCTGGAGGCGCAGTGGCGCCAGAGCTGCATCCATGCATTTGGTGAAAGTGCGGGGTGATAAAGCTAGGCCGAATGGAAGAACACGATATTGGTATGCTTTGCCCCCGAAAGCAAACCTCAGGAACTTCCAATGACACGGACGGATGGAAATATGGAAATATGCGTCCTTGAGGTCTATCGTGACAAACCAGTCCTCGGACCTGATCTGTGGCACGATAAACCGAGGTGGGCGTTTTTTGAATTGTATCTGATACCCTTTTTCCACGGTCTGCAGGACCCAACGAGAAACATTCGACAGTAGCTTCCACGCTGTCAAAGATTCTACTAGAGGTACCAGCCTCTCGAGACTGGTTTCTGGATTTCGTTGTTGTTGAGTAGTCAATTCGTCGCCCTGTAACGGCGCACCGGCAGGGAACGACCGAACAGACTGCTCTAACACCCTCCTCGGAGGGGGCGGGCATCCCGAGGCCACTACGTTTCCGGGTGGTCCTTGAGATATGTGCTCGCCGGAGACCGCTGCGCCCTGTAACACCTGAGGCGGCAGGGTTGGCAGAACGGTCCCCTGAGGGTACCGAAGAGAGACGGGCACCGTAAAAAGAGGTGTTAACCGCTCTGCTTCGGGGGGGACTACCCTCATTTGTCCTGAGCCCTCGGACGTCAGGACTTTTTCCCAGCAGCCTTCTTGGCGGTAATAACGGTCCGCAGATCCGTTCTACCCCTCGAGGGCTGCTGGGTTTGAGAGCGCCCTCCGTGTCCCCGAGATTTTTGTGGGGGAGCACGAGAGGACACACTCTGTTTTTGAGTGGCACGATGGCTAGCGCTCTTTTTAGAGGAGTGAGGCTGCTCCCGCTCAGCAGCCTCATAGAATGAACGGCGGGGGAGAAGTCTTTGGAGTGCAACTGCCTGTTTAGAGGCCTCTTGTGATTTAGCTATCGCACTGTTCACAACATCACCAAATAGACCATCAGTGGAGACCGGAGCATCTAAGAGAACATGTTTTTCTTTTTCTTTTATATCGCTCAGATTGAGCCACAGATGCCTCTCAGTGGCCACCAGGGCTGCCATAGACCGCCCGATTGATTTAGCGGTCTCCTTGGTGGCCCTGAGAGACAGATCCGTGGCTCTGCGTAGTTCAGCCACTGTGTCTGGACCAATACCCCCGCCCTCCTCTAAATCCCCCAATAATTCAGCCTGATAGGCCTGCATAATAGACATCGTATGCAGACACGCTGCAGCTTGACCAGCGGCTGCATATGATTTATGAACCAGCGATGAAGTAAATTTTACTGGTTTAGAGGGAAGAGAGGGAGCCTTCAAGGAAGATGCCGTCGCTGGAGAGAGATAGCTCGCGAGCGTCTCTTCCACCTTCGGCATCTCCCCATAACCATACTCTTTATAATTGTGAATGGAAGAGTAGTGAGAAGTTTGTGTTGTGTAAACTCTGTAAGACATAGGTTTCCCCCACGATCTCGACACCTCGGTGTGGAGATCGGGGAAAAACGGAAGGCTTTTTCTCTGAGGCTGTGCACGAGATGGCAGGAAGCGTTCGTCGAGCTTACTTTTCGAGCGAACGTCCTGCCTATCCTCTGGCCACTCAATAGATAGTCTGTGAACTGCTCTCGTGACAACATCGAGCAATTCCTCAAAAGCGTGAGACTGAGGTGGCGAATCCTCAGACTCAGCTTCAACACTAACAACGTCCAACTCCTCAGAGCTGGACAATTGCAGTATTGGTGCCTCCATCGGGGGGGAAGAAACCGCAGCGCGTGCTTCCACACCCTGATGAGAGGCACTGGATCTATCAGAAGGTTGCTGAGATAAGGCAGAGCCCGTCTCAACATCCACTGATAGATCCATTTGCGAACCCCAGGTCTGAGATCGACGCTGTGCCTCGGCAGCAGCGGGACCAGAGCCCTGGGGAACGTGATCGGGATTGAACCGTGCCAACCGGGATCGGAGCGTACGCAATGGAAGCGCACAGCAATGCACACAGTCACCACCCTCGAGTGCTGACTGGGCATGCTCCTCTCCCAAACAAACAACACAAAGAGTGTGTGTGTCACCTCCCGTTAAATAACGCGGGCAGGGATGGACACACACTCTAAACTGCTGCTTGCTCGCCATACTGAATATATATATATATAGACAGACAACACCAAATAACAAGGACAGATTTCAACACAGAGCGCGACTGAAGACTCAGAAAGCTTTCGTTTTCTGTTTCGGGCCGGCTTTTATAGCTTCCTGGTACGTGACGTCACCCGCCTCTGACGTTCCGCCACACCATTGGACTGATTTTACATGTGCTTCAAGACGTCATCACGCAAAGCGTTCCCCATAGCGTCATTCTCGACGCAACGGGAGTTCCCTTGAAAGGGAACATGTAAGTATCATGAACTTTTGTTGATCACAGTGCTTGTTTTTTTTGTTTTTTTTTGCAATAATCCAAAAGCCTATAGAAAAATCCTATTGGTTTTTTTCGAGGGAACCAGTGTGATGCTAATTGCTACAAAGTGACGTCATACCTGCACAATTATTATTCATCTTGAAGAGTTGCTTCAAATCTAGGCTGAGTTGTCACCACTAAAGTCTTGGCTGACGCATACTATTTCTGTCACAGCTGTGAGCAAAACCAGGCTTTCGATGCATTTATTTGTCTGACTTCGGCCTCTCCTTTTCATTATATTTTTAACGTGAGGCTGCCTTGAGTTCTTTGCTAGGTCCTGTCTGCCTTGGGTGTAGCCTTAAGTCAAAGAGCTAAAGATAACGACAACTCCTCTCCTATAAGCAATGTGTATTTCTGGATTCTTCATTTCACAGTGATCGGTGGATGGCAGCAACCTTCACAAAAACACAAAAGCTACTCTAGGCTCGCTTTATTGACTATGCCTTTTTTAAAAATAGTTTTAAAATGCTGTCCGCCTTCCTGAATTCACCTGAAGCATTTTTCTTTAATGGAGCCTCACTTAAAAGCTGTTGTTGTCAGGGCTACATATATTACCTCAGTAATAACTAAAGGCAGACATGGCCCATTTCCTGCTTTTCATCATCCTACAGGCGCGTTTAACCTTGACGCACAATCTTTAGTCTGGCCCTCTGAAGCGAGTCCAACTTCAAAAGAGGGTGAGATTAAGCGAGCGTTAACTGTGATTCAGACTCGTGTCCATTTGGTTCTGACCAGGTGTCAAAATGCAACTGATGAAATGAAAATCCTTGAATGTAAATATGGCATGAAACAACTAAATAAATAAATTAATTGGAATTTAACATAAATCATTTCAGAATATCTTCAAATTTCAAGGCCTATGCTTAAGTGCTTGAAATGATCAAGTATAATGGATGGGTTGGAACTAGATAATGAACGAAACACATGTCCTATATGGTGAACTTCAATCTGGATGCACGTCATGAAGCTGGATGAAAGAATGTAAACATCCATCCGTCCATCTGTCCATCCAGGGTTTTTCCTGGGTCAAAAATGGTCTTCATTGGTGGCGGACGAACACGGTCATCCACACTCAGTACAATCAAAGTACCCTGCCCATGTGAACTGAAAACCCAGTACTGACAATAAATCCAAACTAAATGCAAAGAAACTTTTTGTAATGCTAACTTATCCTTATTTTTTCATGAAAGAAAAAAATAATCACTATCAGGACAGATCATAAAACAAAGTGCTTCAAACTATTTTATACTTAAAAATCACTACATTTATAGATATTACATTAAAAAAGTAGCAGGTCTATTTTTTGCATTTACACTCCAAGACTAAATGCACAGATCATTTGACATGCAGTATCAGATTTTGTTCCATCCACTGCTATGAAGATCACTGTCAATCGGATTAAATCGCACATTTAAATACATTTGTCAATTCAGAAACTTTGCAATGTGTAGTTCTATATCTGTAATGACAGCATGACAGATATATATTAGTATATACGGAATATGAGCAAAGATCACTGCCATTATAATCACTGAAGCTGTCAATTATAACGTGAGGTACACAAAGCTGTACTCTTGCGAAAACTCCCGTTATAATCAATGAATCTATCTACTTTGTGCAATGAATCTCTTTTTGACATTGTTTATACTTTTTTGGTTATAATGAAAAACCCTACATCTATCAAACTGTCTATCTACCTAACTATTTAACTTTCTGCCTGTCTAACTGTCTGTATATCCATCTATCTGTATGCCCATCCATCCATCCATCCATCCATCCATCCATCCATCCATCCATCCCAGTTTATTTTCCTTGCGTTCAAATTTGCACTGTTTACTAATTCAGTTCAAATTGGAATTTAAAATGCACTGTCTATTCAGTTCAGACTGGTGCACAACCCTGGTCCAAACTGAGTGCTAGTGTATGTTCAATTATAAAACACCACTCAATATTCCTTGGACCTGCTGCATGAAAACAGAGCTTTCATCAGCAAGTGTATAATTCAGTAATATTTAATGAATGCTTCCTTGTCATTATCAGTTCTAGTGCTGATTAAAAGTCAAAACCTTCCAGTTCAATGTCATTTTTCTCCTTCTTGATTACCTCTCCCTTATTCTCTACTCTCTTGCAGTACCTTTATCGCTCTCGCTCACTTCACACACTCACTTTTGTGCCCTCTACCTCCCTCTCTTTCCTACTCTTTCAATCTATCAGCATGTGTTCCCAGCACTTCCTGGCACCTTGGCTCTGCAGTAATATAACTATAGCTAAACAATAGCTTACAGTAAAACCTTGGAATGAGATCAATGATTTGTTTTATTATGGGAGGAAACAGACATGCCTGGATCCATGTATTTCCTTATAATGATAACAGTAACTTGATTGTACATGGTCTGATCCAATTAATTTATGTTTAAATCCTTGTAACAGCATTTTCAAATGTCTGCAAGTAAATATTATCTTCAGTACAGAAAGGTCAGCAGTTATATCTCTGGCTGCATAGACAGCTGCCTTCTAAAGGGGTGTTTACACTGACAGTGATTAAATTGCTGGAGATGGCCGTGCTGTTGGTTTATAGTAAGTGTTTATATGTATCCAACTGTATCAGGCAGCAGATTACTTTCTGCACACTTATTGGTAATTGCCGTATCATGTCATAGCTCATTTGCATTGTTTAGCTCTGCTCACCTTAGATGCATCACCAGAAATCAAATTTTTTTACTTGAAATGAAACATTTAGGCTGATTTGCCACTACAGATAATAGTCGTACTCGTAGTATGTAAATGTGAACACTTGGCAATTACTATATGTTTCACTGGCTTTTAGTGTCTCATGTCATGAGCACTGTGCTTTTAAAGGGTAACTCTCGCCAAAATGCAACCTAGGGTCTTTTTGTCAATGGACCCGAGGCGAACTTTCGTTTAAAAGCATAATTAGAATGGAAACACCACTTTTAATTTGACCGTATTTTCATTTTCGGTCAAATTGCCTTTTGAATGGGAGTGCTTGGGGCACTTGTATGATAGCCTCAAAAATCACTATTTTTAAAACACTAAGAAGGCTCGACACAACATGAAACTTTGCTCGAAGTATCACCAGAGGCTCTACACATGAACTCCAGCATTGAGAACATTGTTTGTGTACACAGAGTTTACTAAAAAGAAAGATTTTTAACAACTCACTGTCGCTGTGTCCGCCGGCATTTTGACAGTCAAAAATAGTCAATATGAGTTCGAGTTCATGTGTAGAGCCTCTGGTGATACTTCGAGCAAAGTTTCATGTTGTGTCGAGCCTCCTTAGTGTTTTAAAAATAGCGATCTTTGATGCTATCATAGAAGTGCCCCAAGCACTCCCATTCAAAAGGCAATTTGACCGAAAACGAAAATACGGTCAAACTTAAAAGTGGCGTTTCCATTCTAATTATGCTTTTTAACGAAAGTTTGCCTGGGGTAGATTAACAAAAAGACCCTAGGTTGCATTTTGGCGAGAGTTACCCTTTAAGATGCCATGTCAAATGAAAATAATTGTGACATGCAGCTCAGCAGATGAATCGAGTGGGGATAAACACATTTACATATAGACAAGCGGACTATTTATGTTAGCAATGAGGTATGGGAGTTGCTGCACCAATAAACACGTCTTTTGTTGATTCAAGTAAAGTCAGTTTTATATTTGTATTATTATTTTATTTTTTTACAATGCATATTGTTTCAAAGCGATTTGACATAAATACTGCCTTTATTACTCAGTGAGCAAGCCAAAGATGACAGATGCCAGAGTTTATAGATTCCAACAGAGTTTGGAATGAACATGTTGCTGAGCTAAAGATGCATTAGAATTCTCTCAAATATTTATTTATTTTAATAAATTTATTTTAATTTGTATAATTTGATTGAAATATTTTTAAAGTCCATTTCGCTTGATTTGTCTGATCTTAAATTAAAAAAACATTGCAGTACATTAAGTATACACACTTAGAAAAAAGTTTGGGGTTCCATATAGAACTCTAGGATTCTTTAAAGAACCATTTGGTTCTATATTAAGGAGAAATGTCTTTAATGATGGCGTAATACTTTTTAATGTTTAACAGGTTATATATTTATTCATAAAATTAAATCAAAATACAAAATGAATTAAACCCCAAATTAATTCATTAAAACTAAATCCATAAAATATTCTCATGATGGGAACCCCTACAATATTATCCATATAAAGTGCCTGAGAGAACCCTTTAAGGTACTATATACAGTATAACCTTTTCTTCTAAGAGTGTACATAGAATTTGGACAATTGTTTGGCCCTATTGACGACTCAGATATACAATTTACATGTTTATATTTACAAGTGCCTTTACATGTTGAGCATGTATGTGCTTAAAAAGCTGTCTAAATAGATTTTGGATCATGCTCACATGCTCTGTTGAGTCATATGTTATAAGGCCAAACAAACAGTATAAAAATGTTTTTCTGTGCATCTTTTTACAGTACCCTGCATGCTTCACGTATAAAGAGCATTCCACAATAATTCTGCAGTATGATGAAGATTTCAAAAAGTAGCATGCAAAAGCACAATGATTTAAGTCCTGAATCAAATGGAACGACCTCCTCTGCTATATCTCGGCAAATTGAGCCATCAATCTGCAGATTTAACAATGATAGGGCAAAGAGGAAGCAAATGAACACTCCCATTGCCCTCTTAAATTAATTAATAAAACAAAGGAGAGATGGGTCCCACACAGCACTTAAATTATTCAGAGGTGTCTTGCCGCTTTGATTAATGGACCTGCAAGGATGCAATGTCAGAGAGAGGTAATCTCTATGGTGACACTCCATGTTCAAACATAAGATTTTAAGGTCGGTGGGATGGCACGAGGGTCATTTGGGTGAGAAGTACAGTATTCATAGCATAGGTGTAAAATGTATTCTGATGGAGGGGGGGAACGGGGCTAGTTGTCACGTGGGTAAGATGTCATTATATCTTTACAGATATAGATAATATAGATAAAGATATAGATAATATCTTGGTAACTGTAAGGTTCTGAGACAAAAGTCCAAATGCATGAAGGCATTAATTATATTATATGAAATATAATTTGCATTAATTTGATTCTCTAAACTAAAATGTGTATATTATAAAGGGGAGCCGGAGCGCTGCTGGTATCCCTTGTTAGAGAGAGTGCTGTTTAAATGCTTTTTGAGTGTCGAGCCCAAGCTGTCAATGTGATTCATTTAATGTCTCTCAACACCAAGAGGGACAAATTAAAACAGCTTGTTATGGTCACGTGGCCTCTTAAAATGGGAATTTCAGCTTAATTCAGATAGGCTACTGGAAATATATTAAAAGGGTTAAATGTTCATAAAAAAAGAATTGGAAAAAATCCAGGTCCAAGCACTCAGTGGGATGCAAAAGATAAAAAGCCTTTATTGTTTTTGAGGGCTAAAACATTAAAACACCTGTTTTAATGTTTTAGCCCTCAAAAACAATAAAGGCGTTTTATCTTTTGCATCCCTCTGAGTGCCTGGACCTGGATTTTTTCCAATTCTTTTTTATAAAATGTGTATATGTTTTGTTACATAAAGCAAAAAACAATTATAAAACAATAAAACCACACACGTACCACAGCATACATTCAACTACAATGAAGGACCGACTGGTTGAAATGTGTTTTTCATTAATGTCATGCCAGGGCAGTGTTGGGTAAGTTAATCTATAAAAGTAATTAATTACTAGCTACTAATTTAATCTTCAACAGTGTAATTAATTACTGTACTAATTACTCTCTCTAAAAAGTATTGCCTTACTAATTACTAATTACTTTCTAAATCCTATATCAACCTCGACCCGTTGAACAATTCAAGGATAGATATGAAACTGCCCCTTTATTTTGTTCAAATAAATAATTTAACATTAGTCATTAAATTTTGGGGTTAAATCCACTATTGTTTTATAGTCTATACATAATTACTTCAGAAGTAACTAATTAAATTACAGAAAAATTAAGAGTAATCCATTACTTTACTTTATCAAATTACAGTAATTAATTACTTAGTAATGCAATACACCCAATGCTGGTTCAGGGCAAGTTGTCACATTTAATTTAATTATTTATGATACATTTCTTTAAATATCTGTGCTCTGTCCGGCCCGCCTCCTGAACGTGATTTCAACCGATGTGCCCCTCCCCCCTCCCCCCTCCCCCAATAATTGTTTTCCCCCCAATTCAATACATTATATTTAATGTGCTGTTACATAGCAGGTTTCAAACCATTGTGACAACTTACCCCATATAGTGCGTCAACATGCCCCATTCTTGAAGAGTCATTTATTTTATTTATTTTCTTGGACAGTAACAGTGGAGTTCAATAATGTTTTTTAACATTATTGTTTTAACATCTAAGTTAAGTTAGTTCTTATGCTCAATTAGTTTGTCACAACTAGCCCTTGGCTCCAGTACTTCTGCTTTTTTGTCATAGTACTACATTTAATGAGCGTTTGTTGAGTTTAATCTGGAAGAAAGCAACATATTTGTTTTATACTACCGTGTTTACAGTAATTACAATATAATGGCAGAGGATTGTAGCCTGGTGCTTAATACTGCTCTTTTTTTTCCCTACTACTTCTCTCTCCTCCTGTTGGTTTTCTCTGTGCATTGCTATATGGCAGACTGACTAACTCGAGGGAATTTTTTTTAAACAAGGGTATAGAGGGAAAAACATTGTGTGTGTGTGTAGGAACCTGGCAGAGCTGTCTTGCTTAAAGCCAGCCTGCCTGTAGAAAACTCTGGCTTCAGGTTGAATATCTCCCATCACAGTGGCAACACAAACACCACAGCCTTACACTCACCTCAACCCTTCCTCCTCCTCTCCTCCACCTTTCTCACAATCTCCCTCTCTCTCGCTTATCTGTCTCGTCAGGTCAGTTTCTTCATCGGCTTTCTCTCAGCCTCAATAGCTCAGTCTTGCCAACAAAACAGTTCCCAGAACCGGAGTCTGTCCCTCAGTGTAAAGAAATACTGCCACTGAAATCCACCACACCACGAGACTTCACATCACATAACACTAACCTGTCCTCACAGCACACATCACAACAGTCCCATCTTAAACAGGGTGTGTCCAAACCTTTAAAATGCCGTTGACACAATGCCGAAAACATTGAGCTTTGGAGGCATTTTCTTGGTTAGAGAGAGATGCTTTTTGAGTGTCGAGCCCAAGCTGTCAATGTGATTCATTTAATGTCTCACAACACCAAGAGGGACACATTAAAACAGCTTGTTACGATCACGTGGCCTCTTAAAATGGAAATTTCAGCTCAATTCAGATAGTCTACTAGAAATATATTAAATGTATATTAACACTAGAAGTGCCATGGCGGTCATTTTGACCGTTTTGAATTTTATATCTGCAATAACTTTGTTGAAAAAATAAATAAAATCCTGCTGGTACCTGACTTTTCCTAAAAGTGTCTGTATTTTCATTTAAAATGTTTTTCATATAAATTACACACAAGGCAAAAAAACAAATGAACATATTTACCTATTTCGGCCATAGACGGTCATATTGACCGCACTGAATTTCGCGGTATTATTATAGGCTATACCAATATACACAACAATAAAATGTGGTAAAAAATACACAAAACATATTCAACAACAAATCATTTAAATGTAATGATATTCAGAACAGAACAAGAATGAAAAAATAACTATAAACAAGCCAAAATGAAATACTTTATAAGCGAAAGTGAAAGTAAGCGGCGTTAGGCTCACGTAACTGTCTAATTAGAATCAAAATGTTTCAACATTTGCGATGTATTTGGATGGTAAACTATTCTTTATTATAGGCTTTGTACTTCACTCACGTTTCAATATCAACGGAAAAAATCATCCTCTTCACATGCGCAAAATGGTAATTGTAGGCTACTAGGCTACTGACTATATAAACAGAGCAGTGGAATTTTTATTAGGTTGACTATTTTATTATTATATTTTATTATGGCTATAATGAACAGGCTGCAGTGTCAAGATTGCAATGCTGGAATATGGTGTGTGTGTGTGTGTCGGTGGGCGCAGGCGCGGGCGCGATCGAACAGTGGAAACATGAAAACATAGGCTACTCTGTCATTTTGTTCAGGACATCTACGGATATTATTTATTTATAAATGTATAATTAAACTTGTTTAAATGTACAGTTTGGTGTTGTTTTGTTTTTAAAAGATATCCTAATACAATAGCCTAAATGCATTAATCTCTCATTTGGGTATTTATCATTAAAGATATAGAGTTTGGAATCTAGCGGTCAAAATGACCGTTTGCGGCAGTTCTAGTAGTTATGGAATTCTGGCACTTCTAGTGTTAATAAACGTATGTGGAAATTATTGAAAATATCATTGCCTTAGATTAATAGATGATATTTATTTAATAATCTTGTGTAAATGAATTGAACCTTTTTGTAAAGTTACGCCCCCCCCCCCCCCCCCCCCACCCACACACATTTTAGTCTTTAAATGTGTGCTTGGTTATCTCTAAAACTCACTTGAATGTATTTTAGGTCATCAGACACTATACGTAATGAAGTCTTGAAGGCCGCTCTGACTAACGGGCCAGTAGGGCAGCTGTCTTGTGTTTCAGACATACCCAGTGCTGTACATGTTGTGGGCAGTGCTTGTCTTTTGAGAGAATGAGGATTTTCAGATCTGTGAATAGCCTACTTCAAGGAACCGAGAGCTCTCTGAAGCTCTTGTGTACCTCATCTTCTGAAGACAGGCAAAACCGTGGAGACGCTACAGCTACAGGCATGAGTTTGAAGCACAGGTGTCCCTCCAGGTGTTGTATTTTTATCCTTTATGTGTTTTTATGATGTGCTCTTCTTTGCTTGTTCCTTCTTGACATCTTTAAAGCTCCTTCACTATATTATCTTCTCATGGAGGGAATAAGTCTCAGAAATAAACAAGAGAACTGGGGCTGTGTGTAATTTACAGTTGTGGTTAAAACTTGTGTACTAGTAAATCTTTGTTGAGTTGCACTGTTAACATGACTTCCTCACATATAAACTAAATATTTACAGAAGCTGATCGATTGGAAAGAACTTGCAGGCTGATTGGATTACATCAATGAGCTTATGTTTTGTGTGACAGACTTTAATCCTTTAAATATATTGATTGATATGTACATTAACTGAATTTGTAATGGTTGTCCAGAATGAAACTATTAAACGGTGCAATTTATAAATGCATTGGCATCTGTCACTGTGGCATTTACAAAAAAAGTAAATAAATATACACTACCATTCAAAGATTTGGGGTTAGTAAAATCAAAAAGTAAATAAATTAATACTGTTATTCAGCAAGGACACAGTAAAGATCTTTATAATGTTACAAACTATTTCTGTTTTCAAATAAAAAACAGTTCTTTGAACTTTCTATTCATCAAAAAATTCTGGAAAAAAAAAAATATATATTAGAGTTGCACACAAATATTAAGCAGCACAACTGTTTTCGAATGTGAAATATAAATAAATATATACAGTAGTCAACATTTGAAGTGGATCAAAAAAGTATTTTATTTTATTTTATTTTTTTACTTTTTATTTTTTAAATTGAAGCGTTATTTGTTACTGCTGTCATTTAAATTTGCACAGGACGGACAGCTTCCAAACTACAAGCTAACAGAGTCAACAAAGTACAGAGTTTTGTTACTTACTAACTAAGGTTAACTTTTTGTCCAATTTAAGAAAGACCTCACGGATGGCTGGTGCAACCCTGCCCTGATGAAATAGATTCTGGAAAGACAGACAGAATCATTTCTCCTCATCCTTTGGTGATGGGAGGTCTTACTTTTGCATTAGTGCCTCTCCAAACAAGCTCTTCACGTATCACCTACAGTTAATGGCCGGCCGTGTTCATTAAGGAAAAAAACATTGCCATAGACACCACAACAGCCTTTCATCCGCCTCCCACTCACATGTGTCTCCATGGCAAAAATGGCCACCATTAGTAGCGCGCGTCTTCGAGTAACATCATCAGTGCTTTTAATGACTGCAAGGCCACAAACTCCTCACACACTCTCAAACACACACCAGAGTCCTCTGGCATCATCAGACCTCGCAAAAGTGAAATGGTCAATTAGGATTCTGGCCAGCTAGCTCCATTACAGCCCAGCACATGGTCATCACTGGTCATTAAGACACCCGTGTCACCAAAAGCCACCAATTAGGCTCCGTTCCAGCAGACCCTGAGATCAGCTTTCAAATGCTAATGTCTGTTTCAAAGAGATTTCGTATTTATTTCGCAGTTCTTTAAATAGTTGCATGGCTTTAGATGGAATGTACGTAAATGAGTCACACGCTCGCTCGGATGGCGAGGAAGGGGATCATGGGTGCGATGATGGCGGGTCTATTAACAGTTGTGTTTAAGTAGCTCTGACCCAAACCACGGCTCAGAAAATAAATAGATCTCAAATTAGCAAAGGAGACGAGGATGAAATGTGGTGACATTTTAGCCAAATGAATCTCCTTCATCATTATCACAGGGGCTTAATTAGCAATCCCGGCGGAGGGACGAGAGGAATGGAGGATTGCTCATTCCACCTCCATGGCAGCTGAAACCACGATCCCGGAGGTCGGATCATCTGAAGACTTCGCCTAATCTTTCAGATTAATTCATGGAGGCATTTGAGCCCTTGAGAAAATGAGAAGGCAGATATGCGTAACTGCTTCCTGGCCTTGCTGTTTTCCTGTTTTTAGCTGTTGTTTCACCCCCGGTAAGCACCCTTGAGCAATGCGGGTCTGGCTGACACCAGGAAGAACCCGCTCTGGCCTCTGAGTCTCACCGTATCAATGCCATGACTACTAATGCCTTCATAACCGGGGAACATCTGCCAAGTAACATAAAGAAACCTGTGAGACATGATCTTTCATTCCCCACCTATACCTCTTTTATTATTAATTCAGTAGTGATGAGTAGTCCAGATGAAGTACAGATGTGTATATACAGATCATATATATTTAGGGGAGAGCTTTATCTCTGTGAAAATATACTTTTCTGGCTTAATTGTTTTGGATACAATCGTAACACTTTCAAATAAGATTCAGTTTAGTCTAGGATAATGTTAATATCTGCATAAAGTCTCTTATGTTCACTACGGCTGCATTATTTGATCAAAGATATTGATTCTGAAATAATAAATAACTGTTCAGAATGTAATTCATTCCTGTGATGGAAAAGCTGAATTTTCAGCATCATTACTCCAGTCTTCAGTGTCACATGATCCTTCAGAAATCATTCTAATATGATGATCTGATGCTCAAGAAACTATTATTGTCTCTATTATAAACTCTATTATTATCAATGTTGAAAATGTTTGTGCTGCTTAATATTTTTGTGGAAACAGTGATACATTTTTTTCAGGATTCCTTGATAAATAGAAAGTTCAAAAGAGCAGCATTTATTTTTTTATTTTTTTATAAATGTCTTTACTCTCAATTTTGTTTAACTGAATGCATCCTTCCTGAATAAATGCATTTCTTTCTTAGTTTATTTTTAACCACAGTATTTGCTAATACATTAAGTTATAGAAGTTACAATAGTGTAAATGAATTATAAATGTAAATGAAAAAGAAATAATTATTAGCAATAATATATTTATTATATATATATTTATTTATTTTAATGCATAACTGTAAAAGTATTGCTAAAAGTATTGTTCATTATGAACTATTTAAACCGTATTCTAAAGTTTTCCCAAGCACTTAATGTACACAACTTTTATATTCATATCATTCTTATATGGTAACAGTGGAATGTAATAAACAAATTGCCTTCCAAGGCAATAAACAAACGGGCTTCCAAGGCCATAATGTCACGTTTAATGATCTAAAACAAATTCAAGTGAGCAGACAGAACCAAGCAAATCTTGTCTGCAGAGCTTATTTCTTTGAGTTATATGTTGAATAAAATGGAAACAATTGATATATAAATTAACTCACTCCTTTCAACTGCTCCTTCAGATGCCAAATCACACACACAAGAATGTGGAATATAACAAGCAGTGAAAGATACACCTGTGCTCCCTTAAAAAAATCAACCAGATGAATATGTTAGATGACAATATGTGACATAAACATTGCATTCAGACCTGCTTTGTTGCAATCTCCAAATACTGTTTTTTTTTGTTTTTTTTTACAGCACACATGAAATGATATTGGATTGTTTATTGGATAGTGGCACTTTATCTTATTCATTCATTGAGAGCTCAATCAATATCTGAACATGTACTTGACTGACAGCATTTAAAATTAAGGGGGCGAAAACGGGTTTCAAAGTGCAAGTTTTTGAAAATACAGTTATTGTCTCCATGTAAACTACAAAAATAAACAGTGATGTCATGCATATTATGTGTTCAGTCTTTAGGCGCATAGTTTTTCTTCACAAAGTTACATCGCCAACTACTGGCCCGGGAGCATAATACAGCTTTTTTTAGTCGTTTTTGCAAATCTGTGGGAACGGATATTTTGACAATGTTGTCTGTATGCGAAACTTCAAAACTGCAAAGGAAAAACTTTTCCGTTTTTAGTGAATCTTTGTCGTGTAAACGTACCCCCAAACACTGCTGTATTTCAGTCATACACAGTCAATGATTTGAGATAGAGAGCAAGTTAAAGTCATAACGTATTTTTGTGTTCACAATCTTGTCTTTTGGCATTTGAAGTTTTAATATTTAAATGATATTGTAGATTATGTTTTTAAAAAGATAATTCAGAGATTGCATCTTATTTGGAGGCTAAAACACTGCGAAAGCACATTTTAGAAATGGTCTAGAAATCTTGTTGAGAGGACTATGTCTTTTAATGTGACTATGTGATATGGAGTGCTGATTATTAAAGGGATAGTTCACCCAAAAATGAAAATTCAGTCATGTTTCATTTTTGGGTGAACTGTCCCTTTAAAGCAAAGCAAAGCAAAAATTGTCTAGGCTGGTTAATGTAGCTAGTGCAATTATAGGAAAGACATAAAGACCACTGAATGATATGTATCAAAAGTTAAACAAAAATCTTTGGTTATTAGAGGATTCTTCTCATCCCTTGCATTCTCAATTTGTTACCATAAGGTGACGTGTGGGCGAGTAAAAACGTGTACCAGATGTCATTTGTGCCGACTGCCACTAGAATTTTTAATGTTGAGTCATGAATATGAGTAGGTGTGGATGTGTATGCATATTGTATACAGTATCTACACATTGGAATTTCATATTGTTTTCTGTTACTTTGTGTTGGTGTCCTTGTGTGTGATGTATAGTGAAGCCAAAGACACATTTCCACTTGTGGACAATAACTAAACTAAAACTAAACTAGTTTAATGTTCAAAATCCTGCATGGCAAGAATAAATTTCAGAGATTTATTGTGTATATTAGGCCTATATTACGTTATTCCACTGTTCAGTTGTAGATTGAGAAGGAGCTTTTGGGAGCAACATTGCAAACAAATATAATCACACATTTTAGCATTGATAACTGGCATCTCTGCTGGTTCACTTTTTAAAAGTTTTATCATATCTGCTCATTTATGGTTTGTGTCCTGCTGAAAGAACACTGAAAAAAATGATTCATTGACTAGTTGAATTTACTAAAAGAAATTATGTTAATTGGATCCACATAATTGATTTTAGCTACATTTAAACAAATGCATTACGTTGAACTAAGTTCAGCTTAATGCATTTGTTTAAATGTAGCTAAAATCAATTGCGTGGAACCACTTACGATAATTTTTTTGAGTAAATTCAATGATTTCAGTAAATTCATTGAATTTTCTAAATGTTTTTATCGTAAGTGGTTCCACGCAATTGATTTTAGCTACATTTAAACAAATGCATTACGCTGAACTTAGTTCAACGTAATGCATTTGTTTAAATGTAGCTAAAATGAATTACGTGGAACCAATTAACATAATTTTTTTTAGTAAATTCAACTAAGTCAATAAATCATTTTTTTCAGTGAACTTCCCTTGACTTAAGTGGAAGTGAGCGACAACTCTTGCTTTCTTAAGTACGACCAAGATGAGACCAGAGTAAATTCAAGTTTGATAGGATAACAGGGTCGTTAATGTGAGATAATAAAACCATAACCTGCAGCTAACGACGGCAGTGACTTTGATGAGGTCATTCTTGCTAATTTGGGTCAATGTGTGTGATGTGCATATCTGCTCGAACAGTTTAATTGTGCAGAACAGAAGATAATAAAGATAAATAATTTACTCTGAAATTATAAATAATAAAGCAAAAGTTAAGTAGTGTCCAAAGAAGGTTAAACTTCACTTCAGCTTTAGCCAATAAATGTGTTAAAGCCAGAGGAGTAGCAACCATTACAATATCTCCACTTTTTGAAATGTACTAAATGTGTTGTGAAATATTAATGATTATATTTATTTACTATTTGCTTTCTACTTCCATTTACAAATTTATGTTTTTATGTTTTTTTTTTTTTACATTGCTTTAACTCATCAAAATAAGTTAAGCAATTTTCAACTTTATATATATATATATATATATATATATATATGTATATATATATATATATATATAATATTTTTTTCTTCTCCATTTTTATTTGAAATATTTTCTAGTTATATTATATTAACTGTATTATATTTGCATTAAATTACATAATATTATATATTTAGTTATTTATTTTGTTCTCTGCCATCTACACATTGATTTAAAATATTATAGTTTTTGTAAAAATGTTTTCTAGGTTTTAGTTTTTAAAATATAATAAGATTTTTTTTTAATCATATTTTAAAGATTATATTATTTAATAATTATTATGCTATATTTATTATATTACTTTATACATTTTTTTTCCTTCTCCATTTAAAAAAAAAAATATTTCTAGTTTTTGTAAATTTGTTTTTGTATTATTATATTATATTATTGTTTTCCTGTTGTTTGGTGTAGTTTCCTTAAATCTGTCATTCTTGTATTCCCAGGCTGTTAATTAAATAATCAAGCCTTGCAAGGAGAGTAAAATTTGGTTTTAGAGTTTCCTGTTGTTTTCATTGTCATTTGCACTATTGTTGTTGTGTTTTTCAGTTTTAACAAGCAGGGCAAATTCTGTTGCACCCATGAAGCATCGACCGAAGTGATTCTGATTCAAATTTCTACAATGACGCTAAACAATTCTGTGTAATGGCATTGTGGATCTCTCGTGTAAAAGATGGTCTCAGCGTGTAGGTAAACAGACAAACACACTCCCACACGCACCATTTATGCAAATAGAAATATCCACCTGCTCACGCACTGACATTAATTTCATAATATACACAATGTGCCAATCAAGGACCCATTGTTTCCACTCATTGATGCGAGCTGCAAGCAAACAAGCATTGTTTTAGTCTATCATCTCTAAACAGATGATTATGCTCCTATCAGTCTCACGGTGTTGTGTGGCTGCAGATGCTAGGTGTCAACTAACACACAAGAGGAAGCAAGCACATTAGCATCGTTATTTTGAGACTTATCCTCCACGTGTCAATCAACACTCCAATTACAAACTGCTCCCAATACCTCTCATCTGTCTGACATATCTGATTGGCTTATTTGCTTGGGTGCTGGTTGTTCAAAAGCTCAAAGAGCAAACCCTGACTAAATGTCATGTCTAAATTTACGCCTCCCTCAGCCTGCGCACTACGTGTCACAGTTTTATTTTTTGAGTGTGCCCTGTCAAGCTTGGCGTCCTAATTAAAAAGTTTTAAATATTTGAACTTCATTAAAAGACAGAGGGTGCATAATTATCGGTTTATGGGTACTACCCACTTTTTTTTTATGATTTAGCTACTTGCACAACTGTTGTTTGGTTTAGCTTCATTAAAGCTGTGATTCTTGTATTCCCAGAGATCGTGACACACATGATGCTTTTGAAATCATTCTAATATGCTGATTTGGTGCTCAAGAAACATTTTATTATCAAAGATGAAAACAACTGTGATGCTTATTTATAAAAAAAAAAATATATATATATATATATATATATATATATATATGATATTCAGGATTCTTTGATGAATAGAAAGTTAACTGCCTCTTTTGATAATTTTAATCCATCATTGCTGGATAAAAGTGTTATTAGATTAGTATTATAGATTATTTTTTACTCCCCCATGACTTTTGAAGGGTAGTGTATATGCTTTTATTTTTGTTCTGTGTAACACACAGAATTTATGAACATTAATTATTAATTTGTATACTCAGATTATAGTGACAGTGTCTGTGAAACTTCAAAAAGGACCGAATACACTATAAAATCACCATAAAATGTAGAATTAAATACTACTTTAATTTAATTTTGGCTCTTTAATGGTCACTATCTTGTTTTGAAAAGAGTTGTGGGAAAATTCTACAAAATATCAACGGAAAATTAACACCATATTGCTTTGGAATAAGATAAGGGTAAATAATGAATTATTTTTCTCGTATTCCTTGAATATTTCTCTTTAATGTGCTGTACAGATCGATCATGCTTGTGAACATGGAAACAGTTGTTTACGGCTATTTCTGTTTAGAGATATGACAGATGATCCTTACAGATATTACCCATATTGTATTTGTGTCAGCCACAAGTGGCTTATTAACTGCGAATATCCATCAGTAGAGTCAATACAGCTGTGAATGTTTAATTACATTTCAGCCAGAGAGAAATGTGATCTATAATTTCACACTAGCACAAATTAAGCCGTTCATCCACGGCCAATGCGCCACGGTATGTTCCGTGTTGGGATTTCTTGCATTGCAAAATCCATTTCACTTTAAAAACCTCATTTGAGCTACTGCTATGATTATGTTGAATGGCTTCCTCTCCTCTGTTTCTCCCCCAGTCAGTCTGTTCATAGAGTTTAATGTTCAACTCCCGGTTTAGCTTGGTTTGCTCTGAGAGCGATGTCTCTGTTAGCTGAGCTGCCGCGTTTGTCGACCTTGGCCTTCGGAGAGAAATTGCAAATGCCAAGGAAATACTTCCTCATTAGTTTTACCCTTAGCCTACAGCCTTCACGGCGGGAGACATGATATAATCAGAGTCTTTGCGAGGCTCGGCTTGTCTAGCCTTTCTCTATACAAAGTCCGCCATCAAAAGCAATTCCCCTTATTTATGGGGTTTTCACCGAGTGGTCCGCAAAGAATCAAGCTCGGAAAGGGGAGAGAATCCCTATTAAATTGACTGACATGGGGGAAGCCCATGTAAAACACTCTTTATAGCTCTAAAAACCCACACATAAATGGAGGCCCTTGTCGTGTGAGAGGCCATAAAGATTGAAAAAAGAATTACACTTGTGGCGTGAGTTGGTGTTCTACAATCCATCTTTATGCATCAAACTCAGTAATCAATGCCGTGGTTTGCTGTTTGTCCTGCCGGCACTGGCACAATGTGCAGCTCATCCATCCCGATATCAAATATTGTTGATGTTATTGTTGGTTACTACTCAGCTACGTGTTATGCAAGCATTTTTCACAAGCATTTCTGATGCAAATGCGCATTATGTGTTTAACAGCCCTTGCAGAACAGGACAACAGCCTGTATAGGAAAATGCTGCATGATGCAGTATTGTATTTTAAGGCTCTTCTTTGTGTTCATCTGAACGTTATCATATGCACTCTCAGCAGTCCTTGTTTTCATTTTCCATGTAAAGAATCCATCGATACAATTTTATTTTAAAATCACATCGCTATATGTACTGTTATTTCCTCTGCTTACACCAAGGACGCTTTCCTGCATTGATTCTGAGTGAGAGGGGTAAGAATATCCCCCCCTTTCCTGGCCCATTAAATTCCCTTAATATGTCTGCATGATATCGATTTCATATGAACCCCCACTTTGATGTTCGCAATTTCAGAGTCATATTTCAGTCCGGCACACACCGACCGACCTCTCTTTGTCGATTGGTTTGTCTTGACTGTACTTGAAGATAAGATTCAATAAAAGCAACCATATTAACAGAATCATGTCTTGTTTGATGCAATTACAAAAGTGTTATTTTCAAGCAATTTTAGTATGTTTCTAGGACTGCACATTTAACATTATTTTAGTGTGATTAATTTACACAACAAAGTAGCACAATTAGTTATGCTCTTACTGTAAGGATTTTCCTAACAGCTTGAAGTACTATTATTAATTGATGAATCCAATTAATCAACATATCATTAATATGATTTAAAACATATAAATGTATATAAACGTGTTCATGTATATAAATATGTAGCCTATATCTGTACACAAATACAAGCATAAAAGCCATGCTCTATTTTCTAGGATGTTCTTTCATGTTGCTTGCGCAGTTGAACATTCTAACTTTTGCATTAGCGTTATGTACCGCCATAGATCCGTGGGAGGTCTCCGCTGAGCTGCATGGGAGATATATTTTCTCTGCTTTCTCAGAAGCCTCATTCCCACAGAGCATAAAGTAAAACTCTGTGACAGGTTGTGCGATTAAAAAAACATCTGCACGCTGTCATTCAGTCCTATATTAAAGTTTTATAGAAAGTAAAACTAAGGTGTCAAAGTACAGATTCTGAACATTGCCAAAGTTTTTGTATGGAAAAACTCAGAGTGATATAATGAAACCGGAAACTCTGGAGCTACCATGGGAATTTCATGAGAAATGGTTGACGTTCTTTAGTAATTCTTTAGATTAGATACACGGAATATGAGGTTGTTTGACTGTTACACAATTTTTATATTTGCAGATGTTTTATATTTTGTGGAAATGCTTTATTGCTCTTGTGTTATATGTTGTAGCTCTGTATTTGCTGAACCTTTATGACCATAAACATTTTATGTGTGTATAGACATGAACCTTGTACAATGAACCCTGAGATATTTGTTAAAATATGCCATTCTGTTCTATTTTAAGCTCTTTATGAGCCTAATGTCTTCTCTCCTGTTTTCAAACCAGTTTTTAGTTTTGCAATTCTGTTTTCTTGCGCAGAAACCTTATAATTTACCAAACACAAACTTTTTACTTTATAAAGTTCAACACCTTTCCTTCACAGATGGTATCGATGGTCAGACAGTATTAACCTGATCAATGGTGTTGTCATTGGACCTGGTGTGTCTCAGGTATGGATTTGTGGTTAATAAGTGCAGACGGTTTTTCATGTTTTTGGAGAAAATGGTTTTACAGTCTTGTAATGTCAGTCAATGGATAGAAAAAATACATTAATTAAAATAGAGCTAATGTTTACATATATGTGTGGACTTGGGTACATGTTATATTACCCTTTATGCTGCACAGTTTTATTGTTTGCTTTTTAATTCATACAGAAATTACATTCATTAATAGTTTCATTGAGAATCATTGCGAAATAAAACCACTTATTCCCATTATCAATAATGCATCTTACACATTTGATCTGTTTGAAGACTGAAAGAGTTCTGCATAACAAAGCTCTATTTTTAAGTATCATCATTTGTTGAGTAGTCTGATTCACTGGTGTACATTTACAGCCTTATTTTTGCCTCATCATAAGGAATTATATTTTTGTAGTGATACAGCATTGTTTCCTGAAACAATCTTAGTCCACTGAATGCATGCATAGGAGGAAAAATGCAATGATGCAAACCTCAAGGTCAGTTATACTGCTTAACAGCTATGGTCAGATGAGCATATGACCACTCCAGGGTTTGTGGCTTCTGGAAGAGTTTTTGCCTGAGCTGGCCGACTAGGAGGTATGACCCCTAGGAAATGAATTTTAAAAGTCGTCCATTCTCCCAGAGTCATTTGCAGGACTTGCCTGAGGTCTTTGGTGTCACTGAAGAGGATCGTTCTGCCATCTATGAAATTTGTCCTTACTGTTTCAAGGTATTTCTCTGGGAAGCTTAGTTTTGACAGCTAAAAAAGAAACAAATGCACATATTTATATAAAAGACCATATAATTTGGAAAACAGTAAAATATATCCAGCATACATACATATGTTAGGGGTCAGTAAAATTTTATTCTAAAGAAATTACTTTCATTCAGCAAGGACGCTTTAAATGATCAAAAGTATGTTACAAAATATTTCCATTCATATTTATATTTTATCACAGTGTGCAAAAATTTTAAGGAGCACAACTGTCTTTCAAAATGAATAATAATAAGAAATATTGTTTGAGCACCAAATCAGCATATTAGAATGATTTCTGCAGGATCATGTGACACTGAAGACTGGAGTAATGATGCTGAAAATTCTGCTTTTCCATCATAGGAATACATTTTAAAATATATTACGATAGAAAACAGTTATTTTAAACTGTAATAATTATTCACAATATTAATTTTTACTGTATTATATATATATATATATATATATATATATATATATATATATATATATATATATATATATATATAAAATAAATGTTGTCTTGGTGAGTATAAAAGACTTCATTAAACAAATATTTAAAAATAAAATCACCAACCCCAAACTTTTGTATATATATAGTCACCTTGGAATTATAAGGTTCTATCTGACATTTTTGTCAAAATTTAGTTATTCACATATTCTTATTCTATTCTGTGGCAACTTATTTACTTTATTTTAGTAAAAAGAGTGCTATGTCGAAACTAACTGCTGCTTTGACTTTGTTCATACAAACCTCTTGACAAATATCATCAGTTTTCATGTTCATTACAGTTTGTGATGAGAGGGACAGGAAAGCATTTCTCCCTGCTTTCTTCAGTCTGCGGCTCCCACGAACTCTGGCCAGCTCATTCTTGATAGAGTAATTTAAGTTCACTGTGCAAAGCTGAAACATTTCCAACTCCCCTACAGTGAACCGGAAGTCTTTCCTAAGGAAAACCTCAAACAACTCAGGGTCTCCATCTCTTTCTAGAAAGTTCTCCACCTTATTTCCAATGATGCAGAGTTCCAGACTACTGTAATTGAACACTTCCCATAGTGTCTTGGTATTATCAGCAGCACAGAATGATCCATCTATCTCGTTGCTCTGTTGGTCATCTTCAACACATTGAATAATCCAACTTAATCTGCAAGGCCAGCGGTCCACCAAAACCACCCAAGCTGCTATCTTCTCTGGAGGTGGAGGCTCCAATTTTTGGGTCTCCATAATCATAATGGTTACTCGAATTGAGTTAATCACTCGTCTCATGGACATGGTGTCTCCGGATATATATGATTGAAGTTTGCTTTTATGTCTTGAGAAGATGCAAGAAAATGCAGACTCGATTAACCTATTCACTTCATTTAGATTAAGTTCTGTTGCAGCAAAGGTTTTAAAGTTTCCCTTGTTTGCAATCAAAGGGGTGACTTGTTCTTCTTCAGTCTCACTGTACTTTACAGAACACTCATCTTCAACAGAGAAGGATGTCACAGGACCTCCTAAAGTAGATGCAGCAGTCCCGTCAAGAGGAATGTCTTCAGAGATCTCAGACTGACCACGGACAATGTTTTCAAAGAGGCTGGACTTTGATGCATCAGATAGTGGAGGTACAGTGAAGGGCAGTGTGATTATACGATCTAGAAAGTCATATGCAGAGTCTCTTTTGTTTACACAATCGTCTGCCTGTTGGACCTGCCTAACCAGGACTTCTGGATCAACAGCAAGCACAGAAATGAAGGGACTCTCTTCATCAGATAGGAGAATGTTGATGGCATCCAAAACACCGACAATTTTCTTCGGTGTGCAACGATCCAAGTTGGTGATCTCCAACACCACCCTGATCCTCCTCCTTTCGAAGATCTCCATGAAGTAAATAAAGCAGCACAGCAGTCTCATCTCCTTACGAACTTCATGCATTAGTCCCAGCTGCTGACTTACCTTCTTGTTGTCCAGCCTTTGTCTAATTTTAAGGTCTTGGTTGAAGATGAGGTTCTTCAACAACAATAATATGAATCGTAGAGCTCCAACTGCAGGAACACCAAGTACAGCGATGGCAAAACCTTCCAGCACACCATACCCACTTGAGGACTCAACTTTTTCTCCTTCTTGGTTGTCCTTCACATCTAGAAATCCAAACATAATGAGAGGAACCAGAATGAAGAGTGAACCAATGAATCCCATGAGTATTAGTGCCCAAATGGGGATGCAGCCCAACTTTTTGGATCTCCAGTTCTTTGGAATATCCTCAATCTTCTTCTTTCCTGCATCTTTCTCTTCGTCGTGTTGGATGATCCGGAAAAGTCCCAGCTGGAGCTTCCCAAAGCTGTTTTGAAGAGCCTTGCACACCTGCATTACCAGTCCAGCCCAGAGCAGGTCACTGCCTGCAAAATGCCACGCGCTGAACCTCACGAACAGATAACGAATGTTCTTCATGTTCTGGTTCTGCTCCGTCCACACGGGCCGATAGAAGAGGAGCCGCAAGATCAGAGAAAGCAGATCAGAAACAGACGGTGTAATTGAGCGAGGCTTTGGTTCCTTAGTGTACTTCTCTTCTCTTCTTTTTGCCTCTTGATTCATATGCACTGCAAATGGAAAATAAAGAGTCAAATACATCAAAATCTCCAAGACATCTGGGAGAATTTGTAGGGTCAGTCATTTTAAGTTGTTTGAAAAAAGTGTGCACACTTACCCTCGATGTTCTTGAGCACCATGTTGATCCTGTTGTGACATTCTGAATACAGACCCACCGTCACAGGAGAAGAAACCTTTGTGAGGGTTTTTGATAATGCATAAGCATACACATTATCAGAGGGAATATCCATCACTAGAAATGAAACAAAGTTAAAAATGTACTTTTATTAACTCTATTAACTCATTTTTAACTCTAAATTTGAGGTTTCATAACATATATAATGTGTTATCTTGACTAAAACACAATGATTTATGCCTTTACAAAACTACACTGTAAAAACTAAAGGTGCCTCAAATATCCTGTCGGATACTCAAGGAACTTCAAAATGTAATTTAGGAGCCTCAAAGATCTTTCTCCTATAGTAGGGTTACTGGTGGAGCATTGACAATCTTTGCAGTTCTTGCTGGAACTTATGGGATCCTTTAAGCACTTTGTATTCAGTTCAGAGGTTCTGGAGTCACCTTTTCATTACCATGAGACCTCGAAGTGCTTTGGGGGAAATTAGAGGAACCAGAATTCTATAAAAGGGTTATTGTAAGATCTTTTAACATTTAAGTGGTTCCTGGAAGATCTCTTATGTTAAAGCCAGCATCCTGAGGAACCCAATGGTTCTGTGAGGCCAGAATAAGATTATTATTCAAGTCAAGTCACCTTTATTTATATAGCGCTTTTTACAATACAGATTGTATCAAAGCAGCTTCACAGTGATAACATGAAAATAATACAACAAAGTTTGTTTCTAGAAGAAAATTGCGTCATCGTCCACCTATTATCCTATTATTATTATACTTAGCCTAAGTTTGATTCAGTATAGGCCTACTTTTATTTAGTATAGGCCTATTTTATTGTTTAATTTAAACCTTAAACAACAACAATAATAATAATAATATGAAGAATAAGAAGCAGGAGGAGAAAAGTTTTATTGTGTCACGAAACTGCTGCTATTCCTCTGCAGTCATTCTTCAGTGATCATCGCACTGCTCGCGCAACAAAAGCTCAGCTGATCGTCATCAGATTTGAAAGTAACGGCTCCCCTCATCAAAGCCTGCCGCAGCTTCCGCCGTTTGTTCGGCTCTCCGTTACAAGGTTTGTAAACTCGCCAAAGAAATATAAATACAGTCAGAGTCTACTCACTATATATTCAAACACATACATATATAAACTAAATGTATTATACATTACTACGTGTTTACAGTGTTAACCACTCGTTTATTGCACAGTATGTGGTATGAGCATGAAGGTTTTAGCCGCGATGCTAACTAATCTAATGAACAAATGGAAATCATTGACTTATTGTCTTAAATTGTTTTAGCCATTCAATTCAACGTATTGTGTACAACTGTATCTTCAAATTGTTGATATAACTAATTTAGCTGATTCCTGCTGTCGTCATTGGCGTTTGTTATGAATAACACAAGTGGTTAATATAATGTTAGTTTGGTCTGTTGTTTTTGTTTGTTTACTTACTACAGGTGCCCTCATTCTCTCAAATACCATTTTAAAGCCATTTACTGGCCAATAAATATTATGTTGTGAATGGATATAATTAGCTTTGTTCTTTTGTTTCCCTGAACAACCATTACATTTCTAAAATAATCTGAACATTTCAGAGGCAACATTGAATTACAGTAAGTTACGTGCACCACATGCAAGTACTTTATTACTATGAACTTTTCTATGTGAAATTGTATTGTTTGACTGTGTACTAGTGTTTTTTAATCAGTTATTCTCTGAAAATCTTCCCTCATGCTCTCAAATCTCATTCATGTTACTCAGAAAAATAATATCACAGGTTTGGAGCCAATAATGCTATGCATTTTTTATAGGCTATACCTTAATCATTTGCATTTGAATTCTGAATTATAACTTCAAGTTTAGTCTTTTTAGACAAAAAAGCTAGCCTATTATATAGCTTCAGAAGACTTACAACACAAATCATAACACAGGAGTTGTGGACTCAATTTTTCATATTTTTAGGATCTTTTCTGGGACATTTTTGGAGCTTAACAGAATATTTGTCCATTTTTACATAAATTGTTGCATTGAATTGAACTATACAAGTGTACATAAGAATGGTTTAATGAATGATTTACACAATTTTTTTCTGCTTGTTTTCCCGAACGGTGACTGGGGTTGCATTATGCCTGAGATCTGCTTTTGGGTTCCACAGACAGAAAGTCAAACAGGTTTGAAATGTCACAAGGCGGAGGAAATTATTTTAAGTTCACAACTATCAATTTAATAACATTACTAACAGTACATTTTGTTCTTTGCAGGGACCTCGGTAAGCTGAAATACAAGTTTGAACAAGAATAAAAATCCTCCTGTAGACCTGAAAATCATTGAAGTGCCTGGACCATCCACCAGAAAAGAAGAAAAACAAACGGAAAATGAAGCTGATGCACCTTTTCACTTTTCTAACTCGTTAAGTACCTCACATGTCCCTTGTGAAGATTTTATTATTGATTGCATTTTATGTAGCAGCGAGTAAAGGTGCGTCACATTTGTGAATTTCGTGAAATTACACAGGCAAAAAGGTCCATTGACCATTGTCAGCAGTGTAGCGATGTAATGTATGAAGCACAGCTCACACAGGAGTCACTTTCACACAGCTTTCTGTTGGTCAAATCCAGCGAATTCCAGTGACCACCTTGGTCCCATAGTGAAATTTTTGACCACGCACTGATCGTGTGGATTCTTATTGAAATGACTGAAATTCACCAGTGAACATTCACAGAACAACAGATAATTTTACTGCACCTTAACTCTGTTAAAATGGAAAATGTTTTCTGCTTGTTGTGACATACTGTTTCCGAGTCGAAGCCTCTACTTCTACTTCCTTCATCTTGTTTCTAGTGAGAATACTCAACAACCAATTAATAGCACTGTTGATTCAAGTCACACATTTAAGCTTTTCAAAAGCCATAGTGTACATTACAGTCTCCAGTCTCACGGCATCCCAGACAATCCTTTTATGATTCAAAATAGCTGAATAACTAACCATCTGAGATTTCGGAATAGAGATAAATGTTAGGATCATAATTTTCCGGAATATTACAGCACAATGAGTGTATATTAGCACTGTTTTTTGTTTGTTTTTGGCATCTGATAGAGCTTTTGTACTTGGAAACAGTGATGTCAGACTTAACAAGCGGAC